>NW_015164229.1:425437-433945 GCF_001447785.1 Gekko japonicus
AAAATAAATCATTTCCATTTTTACCAGCACTGAGGTCAGCACATCAGCACAATTCCAGCATGCTCCACCACCACCCAGTTTCCTCTTGCCAGATGCTGAGAGGTCTCCCACTACAGCAGAGGTCCTGGCATCCCTCTGTGCGGGGCTTTTTTTGTAGAAAAAGCCCAGCAGGAACTCATTAGCATAACTGGCCACACCCAACAGCAGAAACTCATTACTTTTGCTTCTTATTCTGTTTACCTTGTTTGTTGTCAAAACCCAGGGCTTTTTTTGTAGCAGGCACTCCTTTGCATGTTAGGCTACACACCCCTAATGTAGCCAATCCTAATGAGTCTCTGCTGTTGGGTGTGGCCTATTATGCTAATGAGTTCCTGCTGGGCGTGGCCAACTCAGGAGTCAGCCGGAACTCCGTTCCTGTGCGTTTCTGCCCAAAAATAGCCCTGCCTCTGTGTATTTAATTGTCTTTATTGCACTGGTTCTATAATTATGTCATTTCCCTTGGGTTGCAGTGACAAAGGCAGGCGATACAATAATTAAATAAATTTCTCTCTGTGTGTGTCTCTCTCTTCCTCCCTCTCTCCCTTGCTCACAAGTTAACTTATGAAAATCCAGGGTTAGCACTCCAGATGTGATCGACCTTAGATTATGGTGCAACCACTCCCAGACATCAATCCAACCATTCAAGACTGATGGGCTAAAAGACAGATCAGCTCATAAAATAAAATGTCTAGGGAAACAGACATACAAATGCATGGGGAGGGGGAATGAAGACAGGTAGGGACAATAGCCAGTTCGTGGGCAGTGCAAAAGTCTCTCCACAAGCCAACTGTGCCAAAGGTTATACCTCTTTCATTATAATTTTTGACGCTTAGCTTTTTCCTTTTCGAACAACTGTTTCCTCTTTTCAGCCATTGCAGCTTGTTTCCTTCTGTCCTGATTTTCCTACAATCCAACAACAGAATTGCAACGTTTAAAAAAGGGAACAAAAAATTACTTGGATAAGCCATGGTTTGTTCAGAGACAGCAGCCAAGTCCTTTTTCTGCAAAAAAGCAATATGCCAGCTGCAAATCACCATGAAACGGTTCAAGATCAGTGCTGAATATATTTATTTATTTCATTTATACCCTGCCCTCCCCGCACGCGGGCTCAGGGCGGCTTACCCAGGCATAAAAGTGCGGTAAAAATAGAAGAAGTTAAAACAATTAAGGCACAAGTGCAATAAAAGTCAACGGTTAAAACAGTTTAGGCAAAAATGCACATCTCACAGGATACATAAATGACTACAATACTTACTCCCTATTGCATATCCCAGTGTGGTCAAAAAAAAATGAATTAAGGGGAGTGAGTTCAGCAATAATACACTAAAGGAAAACCATTTCTTCACACGAGGTGAGGCAATTAGGTCACAAGCCCCAAGTTCCTAGTTATCTTCAGCCATTTTATAGCTTGCTATTGATCTGTTACCAAACTAGATATTATGTTCCTACATAAATTGCTACCAAAAGTCTGCTTCATATAGCCACATTGCCACAGGTATTTCGACAGCCACAGTAGTCACATTGGTCCAAAGCAATTTCCGAAAACAAAAGCCAGGTAATACCTTTTCTTAGGACCAACCAAAGTCACGCTAACATGTAAGCTTTCAGGTTCTACAGAAGTCTTCTTCAGGCTGGAAGTATTCTCTGATCCCAGGATCTCATTGCTTGCTGCTGCTCCAAGTGGCATCAGGAGAATTTTTGGGATCACATGTGCCATAACATCACATGCAGGGGGAAACCCAGAAGTGACAATGCAGCTCTAGGAATAATGGGAAACTCAAGGGGACATCTCTATGGTTTTACCATAGTGTTTCTGATGCTTCCTAGAGCTACCCTCTGTCACTTCTGGGTTTTCTCCAGAAGTGATGTAATGACACGTGCACTGTTGCAGCCCCCATATCCCCACACCTAAACCTCCCAAAAGTTGCCAGGCACAAACTTGCAACCCTATTTCAGACAGATCTCTTGCCAGCAAACCCTGTTGCCCACCACCACTTTGAGCGGTGGCGTGGGGAAAATAATGGGAAAAAGTGAAGTCACCAATGTCTCCACATCACTTCCAGATAAAACCTGGAAGTGACAATGGGTAACTCTAGGAATTGCCAGAAACTCTATGGTAAAACTCAGAAGTGGTGTAGCGATGTCACTGATGTCACATGTACCCTCCGTGTCTCCACTCCCAGCCCTCCCGCTGGTTTCCAGGCTTGGCCCATTCGCAGGGTGTCTAGTCTAACAGAAACCAAGCTATCATTGTATGAACAAGAAGTGTGCTTTTAAACGGCTGCAGCAGAGAACAAGGAAACAGCTAAAATACACCCCATTCTCCTGAGACTGGTAGTGTCGCTGAGAGGTAGGGTCCTCGGCCTGGCCTGGCAACCAACGGGATACTGGGTGGGGCAGGGAGTGAGGGATGGCTGTTAGCAACAATGTGATATTTCTGCTGATTCCTAGAGAGGCATGGCAGTTTACCATAGAGTTTCTGGCAATTCCTAGGAGGCATACTGTCATTTCCTGGTCTTCCTGTAAATGCGGTCATGTCATCACCAATGGCAATGTTTTTTAAAAAATTCTTTTTCTCACCATCCACAAGAGTGCTGGGGAGCAGAAGGCAACCCTACTGAGCAGTAAGATGAATGCAACTAAAAATTAAACAAAACGGTTTGTATACCCACTAGTGCCACGGAAGCTTGCTGGGTGACTTTGGGGTAGTCACACTCTCTCAGCAGAACCTACCTCACAGGGTTGTGGTGAGGATAAAATGGAGGAGAATTATGTAAGCTGCTTTGGGTCCCCATTGGGGAGAAAGATTGGGTATAAATGAAATGAAAGATTTCCCCCCCCCCCCCGATTGCCACATAATAAATTCTACACACACACAAACCCCTGGTTTAAAGTTCAGCTAGACAAGTTGTTTTTTTAAGCCTCTATGAAGCACAGCAGTGGGCAGCGGGTGGCCAAGAGGCCTTTAAACCTTTGACCACCCCTCAACTGCACTCCATAGGGAAAACCACTGAGAAAAAAGTGAGAAAAACAAGTGAGTATTTGGGAGGATTTGGACTTTTGTACTGGAAGGAGGAAGAGAAAGAAGAGAAAGAAGGAGAAGACGAAGACGATGATGTGGTCTTTTATACCCAACTTTCTTGACCCTAAGGAGTCTCAAAGCGACTTACAATCGCCTTCCCTTCCTCTCCCCATAACAGGCACATTGTGAGCCAGGTGGGGCTGAGAGCGTTCTGAGAGAACGGTGATTGGCCCAAGGTCACCCAGCGGGCTTCACGGGGAGGAGGAGTGGAGAATCAAACCCGGTTCTCCAGATGAGAGTCCGCCACTCATAACCACTACACCATGTTCTCTGAAGAGGCAGGGAATCTGAAAGGTTAGCGCTCGTCGCTCAGTTACACGATACTTTGGTCAGCCTACTAAAGCTTTTCCTTTTGCAATATCTTAGCTGGCAACTCCAACTTAACATCAACATTGTAAACCTTGAGAGCTTTGCTGAAGAGAGTCCTGAAGCTTTTCATCGTGCTAAATACATCCTCCAGCAATGGTGCGTTTCGATCTTCACAGAGGTAATCGGCCAGCTCGGCTTTCTTCTTTGAGAGGGCTTTCACTTCCTCGGCCAGTTCCTTTGAAGCATTTATGTAATCCTATAAACAATTGGACAATGAAGAAAGGTGACAGGAAGAAAGTTCGTTCACTTGAAGTGTGGCGCTGGAGGAGAGTTCTACGGATACCGTGGACTGCCAAAAAGACAAATCAGTGGGCTCTAGACCAGGGGTGTCGAACTCATTTGTTATGAGGGCCGGATCTGACATAAATGAGACCTTCTTGGGCCGGGCCATGTGGGTCATAAAAGGTAATGCCAGGTAGCGGAGATATAAACTTTATAAAGGACACAAACACAAAGGTTTTTTTTTAACTTAAAATAAAAACATGCTTAGAACATCAGCACTCTTGCAATATTTTGTTTATTTAACAGTGTCTGATAACTGACAGCTCTTGCTCTGAATTAATGCATCAAAATGTCTGTGCTCTTACAGTCTTGAGTATGCTGTCCAGGTGTGTATCTGTAAGCTGCAAACCTACGATGATGCAGCAGCAGCAGAACTGGAAGAGGAAGCAGAAGACAGCCAGTTCCACTGCAGGCCTGATAGAAGCCCTCCGGGGGCCTGATTTGGCCCCCGGGCCACATGTTTGACACTCCTGCTCTAGACCAAATCAAGCCTGAGCTCACCCTAGAAGTTAAAATGACTGAACTGAGGCTATTGTACATTGGTCAAATCATGAGAAGACAATCTTGCTAGGAAAAGTGGAATACAGCAGGAAAATAGAAAGGCCCAACATGAGATGGGTTGACTCAATCAAAAAAGGAGGGGGATAGAGTTTGCTAAACCTGAGCAAGGCTGCTAAGGATAGGACATTTCAGAGGTCCTTAATTCATAGGGTCACCATAAGTCAGAAGTAACTTAATGGCACACAACACACAACTCTGTCTGTCTCTCACATGCACACACATACAGTTGTTTGACCACCTCAAAATGCTTGCAAGTCAAGTCTTGGATCAAGTTGTCTTACCCTCACTGCTTGCCATCCAACTAAAGCCCCCAGTTGTGGCTGTGCAGTCAATGCAGTAGCTATCTTCTATGTCTTTATGCCTTGTGGTTGCTTTTGTGCCTCTGCAGTAGGTGCAATCGATCCTCTACCTACAGTCCAACACTAAGCAAGGCTGTTGCGGATAGGACACTTTGGACGTCATTTGTTCATAGGGTTGCCATAAAGTCGGAAGCCACTTGCCAGCACTTAACACACACGGACAAATAAAACACACATTAGAAAGCGTCAATGAGGGCGTAGCCATGTTCATGCTGAGATTTTGCTGGACACCCCTTGCTTCTTGTTTTTTGGGAGGGGGGAAACAAGAGGCAGAGAATTCCCCACCAGGGGAAACCCTAAGTTGAGTTTCAGTGCTTTGGGCAGAAAGATATTTGCAAAGGTGGTCACTGAGTCCAATCCTTGCATCTTTTGACAGTGTTCAGAAATAAAGGCAAAGGTGGCTCAAGTGGTTAAGTCGCTGAACTGCAGGCTGTGGAAGGTCGGTAGTTCAGCAGTTCGAGACCCGGGTGCCGCATGACGGAGTGAGCTCCCGTCTCTAGTTCCAGCTCCTGCCAACCTAGCAATTCGAAAGCAAGAAATTGCAAGTAGATAAATAGGTACCACTTCAGTGGGAAGGTAACAGCGTTCCGTGCGCCTTGGTGTTTAGTCATGCCGGCCACATGACCACGGAAACGTCTTCGGACAGCGCTGGCTCTTTGGCTTTGAAACGGAGGTGAGCACCGCAACCCTAGAGTCAGATTCGACTGGCTTTCGAGCAAGGGAACCTTTACCTTTTTATTGCTTTTGAGCGAGGGAAACCTTTACTTTTACTTTACTGTTAAATCCACTTTACTTACTTTAATCGATTTCCCAAACTGGGCTTTGACATCGGATTCGGACAGAGATATTTTACGCTCCGTTTCCAACAATCTCTTTAAAAGGACGTCTGCTTCTGTTTGCATATCTTGAAAACTTATTCTGGAAACATACAATGAAAGCATAGCGATTGCCTAGCAGTCAACTCAGTGGGTTGGATCCTATCAGTGTTTCACTGACAAAAACCGATCTCTCTTTTCCCTTTCCTTGTGACTTCCCAAACGGCACTGGCTGGATTCAGGGGCGCAGAGTTCCCTCTAAGCTGAGTTAGTGTGAGTTAGCTCACAGTTTTTTAGCCTCTCACAGATTTTTGTCTTCGCCCCAGAGGAAACTAATTTATGCAGTGGCCAAATCGCTCGCTCACAACTTTAATGCCGGTAGCTCACAAAGTAGACGTTTTGCTCACAAGACTCCACAGCTTAGAGGGAACATTGTTCAGGGGGATCCTTGCAGGCAAAAATTCCATGGAAGTGGGGGAAATGCAATGCACAGGAGAACCAGACAAGATCGAGCCTCCGTCAGAAGTGGAATGTTGGTAGGATTAGGGCTGCCAACCTCCAGGTGGTGTCTGGAGACCTTCTGGGATTACAACTGATCTCCAGGTGACAGTGATCAGCTCCCCTGGAGAAAAATGGCCTCTTTGGAAGGTGAACTCCATGGCATTATACCCCATTGGAGTCCCTCCCCCTCCCCAAACCCCCCCCTCCTCAAACTGCAGCCCCAAAATCTACAGGTATTTCCCAACCTGGAGTTGGTAACCCTTGGAATATTCTCTACAGTAGGCAGTTGTGAGTTTCCAGCCTGCTATTTATTCACTCATCAAGGTTTCATGGAAGTCTTTCAAGCTGACCCGGACCTTGTCAAAAACAAGGGGTGAGATCTCATGGCAGAGGTAGGAAGAGAAACAGGTGGTTTCTCTTTCTCTCTCCTCCTCTTCTCAGCCTACCCCCCCCCCCCCATTAAGTTCCATCTGTTTTGGGGGCCAGACTACAGACTCTAATCTGGAGAACCGGGTTTGATGAAGCCACATGAAGCCAGCTGGGTGACCTTGGGTCAGTCACAGTTCTCTCTGGGCTTTTCTCTCAGGAGCAGTTCTCGAAACAGCTCTCTCAGCCCCACCTGCCTCACAGGGTGTCTATTGTGGGGAGAGGAAGGGAAGACGATTGTAAGCCACTCTGAGACTCCTTCAGGTAGTGAAGGGCAGGGTATAAAAACCAACTATTGTTGTTGTTGTTGTTGTTGTTGTTATTATTATCATTATTATTTCCCACTTTTCTCCCCAGCTGAAATGTTGTTCTCCCCCCCTCCATTTTCTTACAACAACCACCCTGTGAGGTAGGTCAGACTGAGAGGATATGATGTGCCCAAAGTCACCCAGCGAACCTCCATGGTAGATGGTGGGATTCGAACCTGGGTCTCCCAGCCCAGATCTCCCAGGATCCTAATCCGACATTCTGCCTACTAAGCCACGTTGACTCTCAGTGTAATGTCTCAGAAACCTTTATTTGTACATTGTCATTCTCACTTAGTAAATAAATTTCTGAATAAGTCTACCCTTTTTTTTTTGGCTGACTGAAAATAAAAAGGGTAAAGGAATGCAAAGTTTACCCGGCTGCCTTTGAAACACACTCCAGATCATCTGGAAGCTGCAAGAGGTCTCTGTGGTTCTTTTCAACCTCCTAAAAAACAAGTGGGAGGAAGTGATACATCTCTATTTACACTTTTTAAAAAAGAAGACTGTTTCCTTTATGCAGTAAACTGCAGGGAGCCACATTCACACTTGCCATCAAGCTAAGATCGCTGGCATGAAGCTTACACTGCAGGGAGGCTCACCGCTGAACTGTTCCTGCAGTGGCAGCTGTTTCCAGGTGGGAACCACCTGCCAATCACAAGTAGGGCTGCCAAATGTGGCCGGGGGGCAGGGAATCCCCCACTTTGAAGCCCCAATTTCCGACGCGGCGGAATCGGGGCCCGGGGGAACCCCACCCCCGGCGTGCGCGTCACTAGCAAGTGACGTAGGCACGCCGGGGACGCTGGGGGCGGGGCCACGGCCATACAAGGGAAAACTCCATGGTTTTCCCTTGTATGGCCGCGGCCCCGCCCCCAGCATCCCCGGCGTGCCTACGTCACTTCTGGGTGACGTGCACGCGGCGCACGTGGCGCGCGTGCAAAACCCCGACGCCGGTCGGAAGCCCCCCGCTCCCGGTGAAGAAGAATTTGGCAACCCTAATCACAAGCACCTCCAGCAAACAACTTGCTTGCTTTCTTGAACCAGTGCTCAGAAGAGGCACAGGTGTCAGTAGGGTTACCAGCTGGGGCTCTGAGTGATGCCGATAGTGTTTGGAGTGAGCGACTCAGCATGCCTGGACATTAGGGGGTGCTACATACAGGGGGGGGGGCTCTTGTTAGTCGCCCTGAGCCTTCGGGGTAGGGCGGGATATAAATTCAAAGATAAATAAATAAAGATAAATCACTCTAAGTGTGTGTGGGGGTGTTATCTCATTGAATAGGAGGCCTCTCTTTGTCTTCACCTGGGAGCTGCCCTCTGACCCCTCCTCTCTCCCTCCTTCCCTTTGTCCTCTCACTCTCACTCTCTCTGCACATGGCCTTCCACGAAGACACGTGTCTCATACTCCCACATACTCCCACACACGTGATGCCGGGCAAGCTGGCCATTTGTGAAAGGGAAAGGACTCCTCTTTCTCTCCTTTCGACAGCAAACTGAATGTGAACCGTATCTACTTGAATAAATGTAAGTTTACCCTTTCTGCAATATACTTCTTTGGAGATTTATTTACTGCACTCAGTATCACGCTTCTATGACTGGCAGAGGTCATTTCGGGGGAATCGCGGGGGATCGCAGTTCCCCCGGGTGAGGTGCGGGGGGCGGGGCACATGACGAAGCCCCGCCCCCTGCTTCCGGCTGCCCCGCTTCCGGCCCTCATTCAGCCAGGAGGAGGCAGGAGAAGAGGGAGGGTAAGTTGCTTCCTCCCCGCCTCT
>NW_015164229.1:434543-443776 GCF_001447785.1 Gekko japonicus
AGCTGCAAGGCCGGCGGCAGCGGCCGGGACCATTGGGGGCGGGGGGTGTGGCCTTATGACACACTTCCGGTGATGTCAGGGGGTGTGGCCTTATGACACACTTCCGATTATGTCAGGGGGTGTGGCATATGCTAATGAGTTATGCTAATGAGTTCCCCTAGCTCTTTTTCTACGAAATGACCCCTGATGACTGGGCAAAACTCTGCTATATTAAACAAATATCCCAATAGGTACATCACTTTTGGGTATAGCCTGAAAGTGAGCTCTAGAAATCACTGGAAATGCTATGCATTCACTATAGAGTTTTCAGTGATTCCTAGAGTTACCCACTGTCACTTCCGGTTGTATCCGGAAGTGTTCCCTCTAAGCTGAGTTAGTGTGAGATAGCTAACAGTGAGCCTCCAGCTCACACATTTTGGCCTTAGCTCAGGAAGGAGGGCTCCAGAGCAAACTAATTTATGCAGCAGGCTCAGAACGTTAATGCCAGTAGCTCACAAAGTAGAATTTCTGCTCACAAGACTCCACAGCTTAGAGGGAGCATTGGAAGTAACATAGTGATGTCAATGACGTCACACGCCTCCTCCATATCCTTGCCCCCCAACCCCTTCCCCTCGCTGATTGCCAGGTATACACACCCTAAGTGTCCCTCTAAAGCAGTGGTTCTCACCCTTCCTAATGCCACGACCCTTTAATACAGTTCCCCATATTGTGGTGACCCCCAACCATAAAATTACTTTCGTTGCTACAGCCCCATTGCCAGAGCGACGCGTAGCGTCATGTCCTGGCAACGGTGGGTGCAACGCGTCTCACCGTCCCTGCGGCAGGGATTCTGCAAAGACATGCAATCCCCCGCCGCGATTTGGCGAGACTTGGGAGCCCTATCCTAAGACCATCGAAAATTTGTGTTTTCCTATGGTATTAGGCGATCCCTGTGAAAGGGTCGTTCGACCCCCAAAGGGGTCGCGACCCACAGGTTGAGAACCGCTGCTCTAAAGGTTCTTCTGCTTTAAAAAAAAAGTATGAAATTCCTGACCTGGATACCCCAAGCAATCCTGATCTCGTCAGATCTCGGAAGCTAAGCAGGGCCGGCCCTGGCAAGTACTTGAATGGGAGACCTCCAAAGAATACCAGGGCCGGGAGGCAGAGTCAGGCTATCAAGCCACTTCTCTGAACGTCCTCCATGCCCCAGTGGGAGTCGCCAGCGGTGTTCCCTCTAAGCTGAGTTACTGTGAGCTAGGTCACAGTTCTTTAGCCTCTGCCTCACACATTTCTGTCCTAGCTCAGGAAGGACGGCTCCAGAGCAAACTCATTTATGCAGCAGCCAAATTGCTCGCTAACAACTTTAATGCCCAGTGGCTCGCAAAGTAGGACTCCACGGCTTAGAGGGAGCACTGGTCACCAGAGGTCACCATGACTTCCGGGCACGGGCACGGGCACACACAAAATGCAAAAATACAAAAAATAAAAAGTAAGAAACCGGGTAATGTATATATTAATGGCTCGTGCTCCACAAGATCCTAGAGTGAAACAGAGCTTGTGGAAAGGGATCTTCTGACTTCCCCTCTCCAGCCCACTGAACTGCTGCAGAATTTTCTACCGGGGGTGGTGGTTAGCAGACCCTCATGAACAGCGTAGGAGCAAAGGAGAGGCCTGCAGTGGGAGGGGCAAGCCATTGGAAGCGCCCTTCCCTCCTATGCCAACTTCCCTCATCAAACACAGACTGCAGGATACAGGCCCGTCCGAAGCACACCTTAAATCAAGGCTGCCGTGGCAAACCTGTTCTCACAACTGTGGTTGTAAATTCAAGAAAGCAGGGCTATTTTTGGGCAGGAACGCACAGGAACAGAATTTCGGCTGGCTCCCAAGTTGGCCACGCCCAGCAGGAGCTCATTAGCATAACAGGCCACACCCAACAGCAGAAACTCATTAGGATTGGCTACATTAGGGGTGTGTGGCCTAACATGCAAAGGAGTTCCTGCTCCAAAAAAGCCCTGGGTTTTGACAACAAACAAGGTAAACAGAATAAGAGGCAAAAGGTGGGTGTGGCTGGATAACCATACTTCTGGTAACATGGGGGTGCGGCCTAATGTGCTAATGAGCTGTGCTGTCAGGGGTGTGTCCTAATATGCTAATGAGTTTCTGTTGTTGGGTGTGGCCTATTATGCTAATGAGTTCCTGCTAGGTTTTTTTCTACAAAAAGAGCCCTGCAAGAAAGAAATCAAAAAGTTGCCTCAACACCTCCAGGATGTGGTGGAGCAACGTCACACACGCTTGGTTTGCTCTCGTCTCGGTGAGTTTCAGCAACGCGTCCATTCTGAAGCCGCCAGCATTCCCTGTGTGACGTCCCTAACAAAGAGAGAATCAGAGATGACTTGATTCGGCATCGCGTAGAAAGAGTTTGGACCGTTCCTTCTATCCTCCTGCTAAAATACCCCCCAAAAGCCGAGGACTGCAATTGTAACAGGCACTTGAAAATTTGAGATGGCGTCAAAACAACGACAGAAGCGAAGGGTCACAGCAAGTGATCAGTGGGACACTGAAACAAAGGCAGGGAGGCTCTGCTAGGGTTGCCAGTATCCAGGTGATGCAAAATCACAGCACTGAGGCTGTAGCACTGGGTAAAAAATACAGATGGACAGGGCTATTTTTGGGCAGGAACGCACAGGAACGGAGTTCCAGCTGGCTTCCAAGTTGGCCACACCCAGCAGGAACTCACTAGCATAATAGGCCACACCCAACAGCAGAAACTCATTAGGATTGGCTACAATTGGGGGGGGGGTGGCCTAACATGCAAAGGAGTTCCAACTAAAAAAAAAAGCCCTGGGTTTTGTCAACAAACAAGGTAAAGAGAATAAGAAGCAAAAGGCGGACGTGGCTGGATGACCACACTTCTGGCCACATGGGGGTGTGGCCTAATATGCCAATGAGCTGTGCTGTCAGGGGTGTGGCCTAATATGCTATTACGTTTCTTCTGTTGGGTGTGGTCTATTATGCTAATGAGTTCCTGCTGGGCTTTTTCCACAAAAAAAGCCCTGCAGATGGACATGTAAAGTCCTAAAGATCTGTAGAATTATGGCATATGTGCCTCATTTGTTAGCCGCCCTGAGCCCATCCGGGGAGGGCGGGGCATAAATTTAATAATAATGTTTTTTAAAGATAATTTAATTCAAAGCTGACACCGAATACATTCATACATATTCAATATGGTCCACGTAGGACTCCTTAAACAGCTTGAACACATTAGAATACAGCCAAAGTCTCTTCCTGTACAGCCAAGGACTTCTCGTGGTTCCCTCCTTCTGCCATTCTCTGTGGCTCCCCCCCCCCCCCTGCACTTACACGCTTTCCTGGAGTTGCTCCAGTCAGGCCTGCTGAGGCTCCCCCCTACACACACACACACTCTCAGCGGCTTGCCCAGAGCTGCTCCAGGAGGGCCTGCTGAGGCTCCCCTCCCCCTCCCCCTCCCGGTCTGCCAGCAGCTCTGCCGTGCTGTTGCTGCTGCAACCACTGAAGCCCTCTTCAGCTGCTTCATGGTAAGTGCATTGCCTGCTCACGTGCAGACAACACTTTTTGTTTTGGGGGGTGGGGTATTCAAACCACCCAGTGTTTTTTTTATAACTTTTCAGGTTTTCCTGCAAACTCGGATGACTCCCTAGGTTTACAGAAAAACCTGATTGGGGTAAGTGTGCCCCCATCTGCAGATTTAGGTATCCGCAGATAGGGGGCACACTTGGGAATTAGATATATTGATGAGATAAATTATTGCATCTGGGATAACAGCTAGATATAAAACCAGATTTTATTTTATTTTTTGCAACTAACAACAGCAAGAAGAAATTAACCCAGGCAACTTGGATATGCTTTTGAAGTACTCGCAACAAATATGTGATGAACTTGGCTATGAGGGAGAGCTGTTATAAGTTATCCTGAAAGGTTAAAAACATGGCATTACTGGGAATAGTTCAAAATCTAATTCCTCAAGAGCTGACTTCTCATTATTAGCAATTATAACCTCATGCAAAGACCTTCTGCAGTCCAATCACATGTATGATAAGTAAAATTTTAAAGTTGTTTTATCAGTGGATCCTACAATCTCTCTTGAATGTGTTTCTTTTTCCTTATTTACGTTATTTGTTTTATTGTATTTGTAGCCTGCCTTTCTCGCAGTGAGTCAGTACAATTAATACTTTTCGGTGGCGGCTCCTACCTGGTGGAACGAGCTCCCGGAGGAGATCAGGGCCCTGCGGGACCTAGTACAGTTCCGCAGGGTCTGCAAGACAGAGCTCTTCCGCCAGGCCTTCAACTAGGAGCCGCCCAACACCAACACCACCCACCACTGATGTCACCAACTCCGTGGTGGTAGGTTGGCCCTTCAGCATTGCGGGAGGCCGAAATATCATTAAAACAGGGCCCTAGTATTACTTATGTTTACACGCCATTTCTAATAGAATGAAGAATGAATATCACTACAAGCACTTTTTGGTATCAACGGTATCTAAGTTAATTGTATAACTGTTTTATTTTGGTTTTAATTGTTTTATCTTGGCACATGGTGCCGCTAATTGTGAGCTGCCCTGACCCCGCTTGCGGGGAGGGCGGGATATAAATCCAATAAATAAATAATATGTTCATACATATTCAATATGGTCCACACAGGACTCCTTGAAGAAGAAGAAGAGAAGGGATTGGATTTATACCCCGCCCTTCACTACCCAAAGGTGTCTCAGGGCGGCTTACAAACTCCTTCCCCTTCCCCTCCCCACAACAGACACCCTGTGAGGTGGGTGGGGCTGAGAGAGCTCTTGACAGAAACTGCTCTTTTTTCAAGAACAGCCCTTATTAGAACTATGGCTTGCCCAAGTTCATCCAGCAGGTGCAAGTGGAGGAGTGGGGAATCAAACCCGGTTCTCCCAGATTAGAGTCTGCGCACTTAACCACTACGCCAAACTGACTCCTAAACAATTCAATATATTAGAGTACAGCCAAGGTCTTCTCTAGAGTGGTCAGGGGCAACGAATTCCCAGGTTCTCTTCATTTCAGTATTTCCTTTCTTCAGGCCACCTTCCAGAAGAAAGGAAATACTGAAACAAAGAGAACCTGGGAATTCGTCGCCACTGACCACTCTAGAGGAGACCTTGGCTGTACAGGAGGAGGGCTTGGCTGTACTCTAATATATTGAATTGTGTAAGGAGTCCTGTGTGGACCATATTGAATATGTATGAATGGATTAGATGTTAGTTGTTTATAAACTTTGAATTAAATTATCTTTAGGACTTTACATGTCCATCTGTATTTTTTACACAGTGCTACAGCCTCAGTGCTGTGATTTTTTAATCAAGCTTGCTTTCACTGTGTTACCATTATATATTTAAACATCCAGGTGATAGCTGGAGATCTCCTGGCAGTACAAATATAATCGCTAGGCGACAGAGATCAGTTTGCCTGGAAAAAATGGTCGCTTTGGAAGCTGGACTATGGCATAATACTCCACTGAAGTCCTTCCTTTCCCCAAACCGCGCCTTCCTGAGGCTCCACCCCCAAAATCTCCAGGTATTTCCCAACTCGGAGCTGGAACTCTAGGCTCTGCTCTTGTAAGGACCTTGTAATCAAGACTTGGCTAATTTCTACAATACGTAACCACCCCAATTAACTGTCCTCTTCCCTCAGCCTGGCAGAGTATGGTGGTTACAGTGTCAGGCTAGGAGCTAGGTGACCTGGTTCAAATCACCATGGAAACCTGCTGGGTGACCTTGGGCCAGTCACAGTCACAGGGTTGTTGTGTGGAAGAGGAGGAGGAGGAGGAGGAAGAGGAGACTGGATGTATACCACAGCCTTCACTACCTGAAAGGGTCTCAGAGCGGCTTACAATCCCTTTCCTTTCTCCTCCCCACAACAGACACCCTGTTAGGTAGGTGGGGCTGAGAAAGTTTTCTTTCAAGGACTGCTCCTGAGAGAACAGCTCTGAGAGAACTTGTGACAGACCCAAGGTCACACCAGCAGCTGCATGTGGAGGAGTGGGGAATCAAACCCGGTTCTCCCAGATTAGAGTCCGCACACTTAACCACTACACCAAATGGAGGAGAGGAGGCTAAAAGTAAGCTGCCTTGGGTCCCCTTCGGGGGAAAAGGAGGGGTATAAAGGAAGTAAATAAACAAATTCTCCTTACATAATTTAAGAAGTTTCCAACTTTGAGAATCAACTGACAGAACATTGGAAGACGAGGATTTGTGAGGAGGGCTGAAAAAAGAGAGGAGGGGGAAAGACACATGAAGAATTAATCTTTTTTTCTGGGTATTTGTGTGTGTGTGCGTGCACCTGTAAGTCATGGTTGACTTCTGGCGACCCCTAGTGGGGCTTGGACATTGCAGAGAGGTGGCTTGATATTGCCTGCCTCTGCCTCCCAGCCCTGGTATTCCTTGGCGGTCTCCCATCCAAGTACTTGCCAGGGTCGGCCCTGCTTAGCTTCCAGATCTGATTAAATCAGGCTTACCTGGGCTATCCAGGTCAGGGCAGGAATTAATCTTAACTGGACTTGGTTATGATTTGAACAAATCCTTTTTTTCTAACGTATGGCCTTTCCCACCAAGAACTTTCCATCGTAGCCACCTCTAAAGCTTGTGCTGGAAGGCGGGGTACAGAACTTTCCCCAAAACTCTAACAGGTCTCGGACGGGGGTCCCCAACGTGGTGCCCATGGAAGCTACGGTGCCCACCGACGCCTTTCCTGGTGCCCACCATGTGTTTTTAGAAACTGGGCGGGGACAAATGGTAAGCCGCAACAGCCATTTTTTTTGTGGCTGGCTCCATTTCCTGCTGCACCCCTTCCGGGGCTGTCTCCACCGCACTGTGTCAGAACTCCAAAGGTACCCTCCGGCTCAAAAGGACTGGGGACCTCCGGTCTAGGAAGGAGATCGGAAAACACAAATATAGATGAAACCTGTACAAGCCCACTTACTTTCACAAGCTGCTCTGGCGAGTTTCGCTTTAGGCCGAAGCAAGTCCACCGTAGCGCTCGCCTCCGCGCAGGTCAGCATGCATTCGATCCTCAAGTGGTAGCTAAGAAGAGAAACCGGTGCGAAGCCAAAATGTCTGGTAAGCCCAGCTATTCCATTCACACTCAGCTTCGACTAGGGTTGCCGGGTTCCCCCCCCCCCGACCACCAGCAGGGGATGGCAGGGGGTAGGATTGCCAGCTTAGGGTGGCCAACTGTTGGGGTTAACTGGTGCGGTTAGTCCACTAGTTAAAGGTAAAGGTTCCCCTTGCTTGAATGCTAGTCGAATCCAACTCTAGGGGGCGGTGCTCATCTCCATTTCCAAGCCGAAGAGCCAGTGCTGTCCGAAGACATATCCATGGTCATGTAGACAGCATGACTAGACGCCAAGGCACAAGGGATGCTGTTCCCTTCCCACCAAAGTGGTACCTATTTATCTGCTTGCAATTTCTGGCTTTCGAACTGCTAGGTTGGCAGGAGCTGGAACTAGAGACTGGAGCTCACTCCGTCACACGGCACTCGGGTCTTGAACTGCCGAACTACAGGCCTCCCGGTCTGCAGCTCAGCATCTTAACCTCTGAGCCACCACGGCCCTTTCCCACTAGTCAGCAGTGAGCTTAAATAAAGCCACTAAAGCAGCAGCGTCACTTTGCCAGGTTACTCAGCTTACAAAGCTGCACAGAGCCACGTTGCAAGTTGAACAGAGAAATACTTCTCTCTTTATTTGAGGAGTACACTTCCGGATAGGAAAGAGTAGCGTCAGGACAGGGTACTAACTGACTAGCTAAGGATAGGGTTGCCAAATTTAAAAATCCTACCGGCGGGGGAGCGTCCTGCTGCTCCGGGAGCCGGTTGGGAACGTGTGCGCGCGGCGCCGCCAGAGCGTCACCAGAAGTGACGTCACACGCTGGGCGGGGCCACGCCATTTGGGGGGAAAACAAAGAGTTTTCCCCTCAAATGGCGTGGCCCCGCCCCCAGCGTGCAACGTCACATCCGGTGACGCGCACGGCGGGGCGGGCGGGGGATTTCCGCCCTACCGGGGGAGTTGGGAGCCCTAGCTAAGGATGGAAGCAGATGGCGAGAAGGCCATCTGCCTCCTGGTTTCAAGAGAGGACAGCATGTCGTCCCTCTTGGGGTATGCAGGGAGAAGGGGGGAGCTTCGTCTGAGAGAGTGAGCAAAAGGAAAAAAATTGTCCCTGAGAATAGAATCTACAGGTCAAAGGGGGCAGTGGCAGAAAAGTAAACACAGGAAGGAAAGGTCAGTGTGCCTATCTAGCTATCTACTCTCTCTTGCCACTTGCTTCTGGAGGTCTGAGGCAAGGGACAGCCACTTCTTCCAACACCAACTTCCAGGTGGTGGCTGGAGATCTCTTGGGATTACAACTGATCTCCGGGCAACAGAAATCAGTCCACCTGGAGAAAAAGGCTGCCTTCAGATGGCGTTATACCTCATTGGAGTCCCTCCCCTCCCCAAATCCTAACCTCCTCAGGGTTCACCCCCAAAATCTCCAGGTATTTCCCAACCTGGACCTGGCAACCCTATGCCAGCTCCAGGTTGGAAAACTCCTGGAGATTTGGGGACGGAGCCTGAGGAGGACAGGGGCCTTAGTTGGGGTCCAAGGCCACGGAGTCCACCCTCCAAAGCATCCTCTTTCTCCAGGGGAACTGATCTCTGTAGTCTGGAGATGAGCTGCAATTCTAGGGGATCCGCAGGTCCCACCTGGAGGCTGGCATTCCCAAGCTCAGGGGCTGGACTAGTTCATAAAGCTTTCTGTCCCCTTTCCTCTTGCAAGAGAGCCATCTAGAAGCCTCGCCGCTTCATCTTCTGTCACCGCCAAAGCTCAACGTCCCCAGCCTCCACAGAGGCCTTCCGAACCCTCCTCACTCCTTGCAAGGTCCTAGCTGGCAGGCCGCTTGTTCTTCCCTCTCCCCTATGGACCCCGAGACACAGAAACAAGGGTTTCCCTAACTCAGTTCCATCTACACATTACAAACTCCTTGTGTTTGTTGGGGAACACCACAAGGACTTTATATCACATGTGCAGTGGGAGTCTTGTGCCTGCCAGTTGCACACTGGCTGTTTTGTGACCACGGCATGAAGTGAGGAGCGGCTTTTGCATCTCCCCCCCCCCTTGCTGGTTTTGTATCCACAGCCTGCCTAGGGCTGCCAAGTGGGGGCGGGTAAACCCCCACTTCGGAGGCCCGATTTCCGCCACCACGGAATCGGGCCCCGGAGGGAACTC
>NW_015164229.1:443858-462216 GCF_001447785.1 Gekko japonicus
AGAAGGGATAGGTTGTTGTTTTCCCCTCCGCCGATCGGGGCCACGCCTTCAACGTGATCGACGTTGCGCATCACTTCAGGAATTTTCAGATCTGAAGTTGGCAATCCTAAATTCGCCGTTTTGAAGGGCTTTTAAAGCTGCAGGGAAGGAAGAAGAAGAGAAGAGAAGAGATTGGATTTATACCCCGCCCTTCACTACCCAAAGGTGTCTCACTATGGTTTTCCCTCCGACGATCGGGGCCACGCCTTCAACGTGATCGACGTTGCGCATCACTTCCGGTGACGTGCTGGCGGTGCGCGCATCAAAGAACGGCTCCTGAAGCCCAGCGAGGGTCCCCGCCGGTAAGAAATTTGGACTTGGCGACCCTAAGCCTGCCCCGTGGAGCTGCTATTGGCTCTGTTATGAAACTTACATGCAACCACTTAAATAGGTTGCCAGGTGTTCAGTACTGAATCAGACAGCCCGCACTTTCAGGCAGTCTGGCATTTTCACTGACTGTCTGGGGAAACAAATTTAGAGTCCAGTGGCAAGTTTAAGACCAACAAAGTTTAATTCTGGGTATAAGCTTTCCTGTGAATTCATACTTTGTCAGATACATACACACAAAAGCTCATACCTTGAATAAACCGGGGGTCATTTCCTGCAGGAGCACACAAGAGCGGAGCTCCGGTGGTAAAGAGCCCAGGGGGCGGGCACATGCAACAAACCCCGCCCCCTGCACCCAGCAGCCCTCAGTCAGAGCAAGAAGCAGCCAGGTAAGCTGCAGAGCCCCTCCCCCCCAGATAACAATCTAAAACAGTCCAGTGGCACCTTTAAGGCCAAGGTTTATTCAGGTACAAGCTCTCCATCCTCTGAGGGCAGATCTGTACATTCCCCCCCCCCCCCTAGCTAGCAATCCAAAAGAGTCCAGGGGAGCCTGAGCAGTGGGTGGTGCCTTCTGACACCCTTCCGGTGATGTCAGGGGGTGTGGCATATGCAGATAAGTTATGCTAATGAGTTATGCTAATGAGCTCCTGCACCTCTTTTTCTGCAAAATGACCCCTGGATAAACCTTTGTTGGTCTCAAAGGTGCCCCTGCTGGACTCTAAATTTGTTCTTCTGCCTCACACCAGCATGGCTGACCACCTGGAACTGGCTGGGGGGAAAAATTTGGGGGGGGGATCTGTTTCCCCCCAGGTTTTCCCGAACAGTCAGTCAGAATACTGGACTGTCTGGGTCAACTGGCAATGTACCAAGCCCAAACAGCGTGAACCACGGTGTTTGGGCTTGGAGGAGGTGATGCCGTGCCTCAGTGCCTGGTATTTTTATAAAAAATATCTGGCAAGCCTGACAGTTAAGTAATCTGATTTTTACAATGGAGCCACCCGACTCTGAAACCTACATTTCTAACCTATCCGCTACCAATGGCTCATTGTAGAAATCAGCTCGGTTTTTTTTTTAGCATGAATGACATCTGCCTAAGCATGCTTCCCGGAGAATAAAAAAGGTTCTGCCCAGCTTAACATCTGCTGAAAGCCACATGTGTCTCAAACGTCTTCTAATAAGCGGTGACAGTTCTTGTCTGCTCGTGATTTCTATCATGTCATAGGGGATACCCAGACATAATAGTTTACGGTCCAGTAATCTGTCCCAATCACTTGTGTGGTGGTCCAGCTTAACTAGTCCGAGGAGTTTTAGATCAGGGTTTGATTTTAGAGTCCGGATCGTCAAACTGAATGCTCTTTCCCAGGACTCTGTAATTGCGGCAGCAGTAAAATTGACTCTGTGGATCGTATTTTGCTTGATTGTCCCGAATTTTCAGCTCTAAGAGATGTAGTGATCTCCCTTTTATTTAATCAGGAGTTCCTCTCTCCTGAAGCAATGTCATCCTGATCCTGGTTACTTAGAGATGAAGACAGACAAACTGCAGGTAGCAAAATTTCTAGCCGCTGTCGTTAAATCACGTGACAACTTTTGTGGTAGCAGTCTTTAAATTCTGCCATGTTTTCCTGTGGAATGAGGTTTATTGTGGGATAAGGGCTTACTGTCTATGACTCCGGTTGCAAAAACAGAGGAGGAGGAGGAGGAGGAGGAGGAGAAGAAGGAGGAGGAGATTGGATTTATACCCCGCCCTTCACTACCCAAAGGAGTCTCAGAGTGGCTTACAAACTCCTTTCCCTTCCCCTCCCCACAACAGACACCCTGTGAGGTAGGTGGGGCTGACAGAGCTCTGACAGAAACTGCTCTTTTTCAAGGACAGCTGTGCCAGAGCTACGGCTCGCCCAAGGTCATCCAGCAGCTGTGAGTGGAGGAGTGGGGAATCAAACCCGGTTCTCCCAGATTAGAGTCTGCACACTTAACCACCACTATACCAAACTGGCTGTTATTTAAAGGCAATAAATAAGACAGCCACGTGTGGTAGAGCATTCGCTTTGCATGCAGAGGGTCCCACGTTCAATTTCCAGATACTGAATCAGACCATTGGTCCATCACAGTCAGTACTGTCCACTCAGACTGGCAGGAGCTCCCCTGGGTCTCAGCAGAGGTCTGTCACATCACCCCCTGCCTGGTCCTTTTAACTGGAGATGCCGGGGATTGAACCTGGGTCCTTCTGCATGCCAAGCAGATGCTCTACCACTGAGCCACAGCCCCTTCCCAGAGTTTTGCCATGGAAGACCTCTGCCTGAGACCCTGGAGAACTGCTGCCTGTCAGAATCCTGACAGCAGGCGGATACTGGCCTCGATAGGAATACGTCTGGACCAGGGTGAAGAAGCAGTTCGTGTCTTCTTGTCCCAGCCTCGAAGCACCTATGCTGATTATACAGTACAACAGATTTCTCATAGTCCAGATGGGGTAAAGTTCTCTCTTACCTAGGAAGGCCAAGGAGGCAGAGGTAGAACTGATCTGCGTTTGCTAACTTTGACTTTTCGCCCTTGAAGTTTGTCAGGCCCTCTGTCTAGCAAAGAATAACCACAGTCAAAGCTGCGTTTTTAGGACTAGATTTGTGTATCACATTCAGATTAGATCTGTGAGGGCTAATTCCCACACCCCGGTCTATCAGCTGTGGGCTCTTTAAGAGGCCCACCAAGACACAGTTCACAATAATCCGGCAGATCCCCTAGGACAAGCGTGTCAAACAATGCTCCCTCTAAGCTGTGGAGTCTTGTGAGCAAAAATTCTACTTTGTGAGCTGCTGGCATTAAAGTTGTGAGCGAGCGATTTGGCTACTGCATAAATTAGTTTGCTCTGGAGCCCTCCTTCCTGAGCTAAGACAAAAATCTGTGACCCAGAGGCTAAAAAACTGTGAGCTGGCTCACACGAACTCAGCTTAGAGGGAACACTGATGTCAAACATAACCACTAGGGGCATTATCATGTCTTTCAGGGACCCCTGGAGTGGCTTAGGGCATTCTTACCACAGCTCACACATACATCTAGGGTTGCCAGCTTTGGGTTGGGAAATTCCTGGATATTGGGTGCGAAGCCTGGGTAGGGTGGCTAGCTCCGGGTTAGGAAATACCTGGAGATTTTGGGGGTGGAGCCTGAGAAGGATGAGGTTTTGGGAGGGGAGGGATTTTAGTGCAGTATAATGCCATAGAGTCCACCTTCCAAAATGGCCATTTTCTCCAGGCGAACTGATCTCTGTCGCCTGGAGATCAGTTGTCATTCCAAGAGATCTCCCGTCACCGCATGGAGGTTGGCAACTCTAAGCACCAGGGGCATTGCCATGTCTTTCACGGAGTGGTTCAAGGCATTCTGACCACAGCTCACGCAAGTGGGTTGCTAGATCTGGGTTGGGAAATTCCTGGACATTTGAGTATGGATCCTGGGGAGGGGCAGAAGGTACAATGCCATGGAGTCCACCCTCCAAAGCAGCCATTTTCTCCAGGGGGACCAATCTCTGCAGTTGTAATTCCAGGAAATCTCCAGACCTCACTTGGAGTACACTAAGCATACCCCAAATGCACAGGGTGGGGGGGAATACTAGCAGTAATACCTCCTTGTTTTCAGGCAGCAGCTTGATCAGATGTTTCAGAGCCTCAGCATCAAACTTGGTCCTGTCCCCTTTTTGAATCATGTCCACAATCTGCTCATTGGAACTGTGGGGGGGAAATCAGTATCTGTTCAGATACAGCCACAGAGCTCAAAAGTGTGTGTGTGTGTGGGGGGGCTCTGTTACAATACCTGGACACAGTTCATACATTAGAGTTGCCATCCCGCCCCCAAAGAGCCCCGCCACGCCTGACTCAATGATGTAACCCGGAAGTGACGTCATCATGCTGGGCATGTCGCACAAGGGACGCTCTAGCATTTGGCTAAAAACTCTATGGTCACCAGAGAGTCTCCTGCACGACGTGCCCAGCGTGATGATGTCACTTCCGGGTTACGTCATCGCAGTGCAAATGCCAGAAGATCCGGGGGAGCAGACTGGAGCCCCCGCTGGCCAATGGTAGAGACTTGCCAACCCTATCATACATACTAGTATGCGTTATTTCCCAAAAAATCCCCAGGTATGGGAGTTCTTCACTACCAACCAGGATAGATGGGTTACTGCAGCCATTTCCCTGGATTTCCATGCAGTGTTCCGCCTGGCCTTTCCCCCTCCAAATGCCCCGTACTCATCTTTTTCAAATTGTTGCTGGAGTAGGTTGGCAGCAGGGAGACCATAGCTCAGTGGAACAGCACTCATTTTGCATGCTCCGCACCCAAGGGACAATCCTAATATACTAATCATTGTATGCCATTTCATGGTGCAGCCAACTCATGGTGTCCCCAGGGTGGTGGGGGTTGTTTTTTTTTTAAAGGCGAGAGACTAACAGAGGTGGTTTGCCATTTCTTTCATCCGCATGGCAGCACCGGTCTTCATTGGTGGTCTCCCATCCAAATACTAAGCAGGGCTTCCAAGATCTGATGATTTTCTTGCCTGAGCCGGGGGGCGGGGGGGAGGAATAAAAGCCAAATGAAATAAATGAATAATACATGAATAAATAAATTCAGGCTAGGCTGGCCATTAGGCTTCTGAGGGTCAGTCTTATTGGTCTCCAGTTAAAAGGGTCTCAGACAGTAAGATCTGGGGAACGACTTGAGATCCTGGGCTAGGTGGACCAATGGTGTGACTCACTGGGAGGCTGCTTCGGTTGGACATAGTAACTCTGGGAGGGAACAGGTTAAGAGAATTCTTTGCTTGGGTACACATGGCAGTTGGCCCCACTTTCTCACGGGTTTAGGGATGCCATCCTCCCCCCCCAATGGGGGTAGGGGTTTGCCTGCTTTCGGGGGGCCCAATCCACCGCCGGCCAGCTGGCCAGTGGGGGGAGCCCCCACCCCCAAAGAGCCCCGTTGTGCCTGGCATGATGACACCACCTGGAAGTAACATCATCATTGCAGGGGACGCTCTAGCATTTGGCTAAAAACTCTATGGTGACCATAGAGTTTTTGGCCAAATGCTAGAGCGTCCCCTGCACTACTTGCCAAGCACAATGACATCACTTCCGGGCGAGGTCATCACGCCAGGCACGGACATTGCGTATGTGCCAGACAATCCAAGAACCCGGGCTAGAGCCCCACCCTGCCCCCACCAGCAGCCAGGTAAGACCTGGCAACCCCACACAGGTTTGATGTTGAGCCTCTTTGGTCCCTGCCTGCCTTCTGTTTTTCATCTTATATAGGACCTCTCTTCTTCTCTCTTACCTGGGCTTGGATCTGTAACAAGTTAACCTTTTCAAAGTTAATCTGTTCACAATAAGGTAAATGTACCCAAATGAATACGTAATGCAAGATGTGCTTCTATTTTTGTAAGTAAAATTTCTTTCTCTTGTTACCACTGGAGTCAGGTCATCTTTGTAATTGGTTCGAACAGCATTTCTCCATTAACCGGGAAACATGGAGGATCAGGGGATACTGCGTAAAGCTTCCGTGCTTCCAAGGCAAATGATAAAAATTAACCCAATAGCTTCATGCGCCTGCAAGGGTGTTGGGGGCCAGCTTCCTTTCCCTTTGCGCCTGGCATTTCATTCAAACCATCAAGGGAGCAGGCCGACCCGAGCCATCCTTACCATTTAAACTGCTTCAGCACTATGTTCAGGTGAAGGCTTTTCATTGGATCCACAAACGAGACCTGTCAAAAAAATGGGAATATTTTACAAATATTTGTATATACTCAGCAGGAAAAAAAAACAGGAAGATGGAAAGAGTTCAGTGCTTCTGTATTCCATCACACGGGCCCTTTACAGATGTTATTGCGAGAAGAATGAATGGCCAGATAGTTCCTGCAAATAGAAAGGGTTATTATCCATTAAGGTCCTTTCCGCACTTGGATCTCTTCCCTGCTTTTATCAGAGCTCAACTCATGACACAGTACCTTGCATTTATCCCTGGTTATAACAGTGACTCAAGTGGTTAAGATGCTGAACTGCAGGCTATGGAAGGTCAGTAGTTCAGCAGTTCGAGACCCGGGTGCTGCATGATGGAGTGAGCTCCCGTCCCTGGTTCCAGCTCCTGCCAACCTAGCAGTTCGAAAGCAAGGAATTGCAAGTAGATAAATAGGGACCACTTCGGTAGGAAGGTAACAGCGTTCCGTGCACCTTGGTGTTTAGTCATGCCGGCCACATGACCATGGAAATGTCTTCGGACAGCGCTGGCTCTTCGGCTTTGAAACGGAGATGAGCACCACAACCCTAGAGTCGGACTCGACTGGCTTGCAAGCAAGGGAACCTTTACCTTTACCTTTTATAACAGCATCCGTTTATCCCAGGACAAGAGTGGGGCGAAACCGGGGTGACCTCAGTGTAATGTGGAGACAAAAAATACCCGGAGATAATTACAGGGGTGAACTCGAGTGTAGTGTAGAATGTAAGTTCAGGGACAGGGTTGAACCAGGATTTAAGGTCTAGTGCAGAAAGGACCTAATAAGTGCAGTCTCCGTTTCCATTTGCTGCCGCACCCTGAAGGCCTACCAAAATGCTGCTTCTGGGGACAAGCGACATTCAGGGAGAGCAAGCAGAGATCTGCCATGGAAGGGGAGGGGGAATGGGCAGAAATGACCCCTCTTCCATCTGCAGAAATCCTCTGCGGAATGCAACCCACGGTGCGGTGGGTGCGTAGGCAGGGGAGTGGAACTGCAGCAGGAAGCTTTGCCCCTGATCTATGCATGTTAATTGGTAATACTAAACATTGGAAGAAGGGTGGGATATAGATGTAACAAATAATTAACTATCAGTTTAGTTCTTGGGATATCTGGCTAAGATAGCGGAGTTTTGCCCAGTCACAGAAACGGGATACTGAGGGGGCAGTCAATAAAACTCCCAAGAAGCATATTGCCAAAAAAAAAGGTAAACTTACGTTTATTCAAGTAGATCCAGTTCACAATCAGGTTGCAGTCAAAAGGAGAGAGAGAAACCTAATTTAAAGAGTACCTTCCCTATCTCAAGGAGCCAGCTTGTCCGGCATTGTGTGTGTGGGAGTATGGGGGCATTATGTCATCGAAGGCTTTCATGGCCGGAGTTCATTAGTTGTTGTAGATTTTCCAGGCTGTATGGCCGTGGTCTCACACACAGCCCAGAAAATCTGCAACAACTTATGGGGGCATTGTCTCTACAGCAGAGACCTGCAGAGAGATGTGTCTCCCTGGAAGGCCATGTAAAGTAAGTAAGAGAACAAAGCAAGAGAGGAGAGGTCAGAGGGCAGCTCCCAGGTGAAAACAAAGAGAGCCATCCCATTCAAGGAGATAACACCTATACACACTTAAAGTGATGCAGCGCCCCCTAACGTCCAGGCATGCTGAGTTGCTCACTCCAACATTAAAGGTAAAGGTAAAGGTTCCCTTGCTCGAAAGCCAGTCGAATCCGACTCTAGGGTTGCGGTGCTCATCTCCGTTTCAAAGCCGAAGAGCCAGCGCTGTCCGAAGACGTTTCCGTGGTCATGTGGCCGGCATGACTAAACACCAAGGCGCACAGAACGCTGTTACATTCCCACCAAAGTGGTACCTATTCATCTACTTGCAATTTCTTGCTTTCGAACTGCTAGGTTGGCAGGAGCTGGAACTAGAGATGGGAGCTCACTCCGTCATGAGGTACCCAGGGTCTCGAACTGCTGAACTGCTGACCTTCCACAGCCTGCAGTTCAGCGTCTTAACCACTTGAGCCACCGCAGCTCCACACTCCAACATTAGTAACAGCTAAATAAATTTTCTACCTTCTGAGAACCTTCCGAGATTGAGTCATTTGCCACGGTGCTCTTGAGCATCTGCCGCAGAAACCCAGTAAGCTGCAGAGGGTTTCTATGGTCATCATTTTATCTAATTCTGAACCGGGCCTTCCAGCACGCGGAGCAAAATATCTGCACTCTGGGGTCAGGTAAAGACTGGGGGGAGGGAATGTTTGTCCAAACTGGCAGCCTCCAGGTTTGTACAAGGATCCAAACATGAGAAAAGTGTGAGAGGGACTTTCCAGCTTTCTAAAAAGTACAAATTATGGGGGGGGGGGAGAACGAGATCTCTCAGTGCTACAAGGCATCATTTTTTTTTGCCACGTTTCATGCTTAGCGACCACATCAACAGTCAAACCCAACACGAGTGACCAGAAGGCACTGCTGCCAGGTGTGCCGGGAGAAGAAGCCACCGCTGTTGCCACTGGTGGAAAAGTGGCAAAGAGGCACCAGCTTACTGGGTGAGTCATGCAGGAGGAGGTATCGTCACTGCCCCAAGCAAGGCGACAGTGACAGAGAGAGAAGAGACGAGATTGGATTTATACCCCGCCCTTCACTACCCGAAGGAGTCTCAGAGTGGCTTACAAACTCCTTTCCCCCTCCCCACCACAGACACCCTGGGAGGTAGGTGGGGCTGGGAGAGCTCTTTCGAGGACTGCTCTTGAGAGAACAGCTCTGAGAGAACTTGTGACTGACCCAAGGTCACACCAGCAGCTGCATGTGGAGGCGTGGGGAATCAAACCCGGTACTCCCAGGTTAGAGTCCACGCTCCTAACCGCTACACCAAATTGGCTCTCAAGTAAGAGGTGGAAGTAAAGGGAGAAGGGGTTGGGAGGACGATGGTGAGAAAGTCAGCAGGGGATGGGCGGAAAGAAGACGCGAGATGGAGCAGGGGTGGATTGGAGGAATTTCTCCCCCCCCCCCAAGTTCTTCCTGCGTCTCTCTGCCTGTATATACTGCAATGCACCCTAAATTTATGGAGACAACCAGCCATGTCTCTTAAGCATCACTGTTGACCTGTAGGGCCCCAGAAGCATGACCCAAGACATAGAGGACACTCTAGCGTTACCATCCTTCGGGAGGGGTCTGAAGCTCTCCCAGAATTACAACTACAGAGATCAGTTTCCCCTGAGAAAATGGCCGCTTCGGAGGGTGGGTGCCACGGCATCACATCCCTGGTGGTGATCTCCCTCCCCCAAACGCCTCTGTCACCAGGCATCGTCCCCAAATCTCCTGGAATCTCCCAAGCTGGAGTTGGCAAACCTTCAACAGTGCCTTAGCAAACAGGGGCAGTCACATTCGGAGACTATAAACACCGTACCTCTTTCAGCTCCTCTCCTTCGGGCGTTGCTTTCTCCCGGCGGCTTGTTTGCGGGACACAGAAACGTCGCTCTATGCTGGCGTAGTCTGGCTCTACGGTCTGCTCATTGCCAGCTGCCGCTGAAGCCCAAAGAGAACAGTTGCCTGAAAGATACAAGGGCATTAACTTGGGCTGCCACCCAGTCTCCAAGTGGTGGCTGAAGATCTCTTGGAATGACAGCTGGTCCCCAGGGGAAAGAATGGCTGCTTTGGAAGGAGGACTCTGGGACGTTATTCCCCACTGAGGCAGGCCCATAGCTACAGTGGTGCATCTCGGGGCCCGGCCCCCCAACTTACCGCCAAGGCCTCCTGACTTCCCATCCAGCCAAGGCCCCCGACTTACATTTTTTTATTCTATTTCTGGCGCTCCCTGGGGGGGGGGTCTGGGGGGGGTGCCCCCGACTTCTTTAAAGGCCCCCCAAGTTAAAAATCCTGGCTACGGGCCTGCACTGAGGTCTCCCTCCTTCCCAAACCCCCTTCCTCAAGCTCCGCCCCCAGAATCTCCAGGCATTCTCATCTCAGAAGTCCTTCAGTGGCTATGAGCCACAAGGTCTAGATAGGAACTCTCAGGCTGGGGCAAGAGATGCTCTGTATTCTTGGTGCCTTGGGGGGGGGTCAACAGTGGGAGGGCTTCTAGTGTCCCGGCCCCACTGCTGGACCTCCTGAGGGCACCTGGTATTTTTGGCCACTGTGTGACAGAGTGTTGGACTGGATGGGCCTTTGGCCTGATCCAACATTTGGCTTCTCTTATGTTCTTATGTTCTTAACCCAAAGCTGGCAACCCTAGTAGCCTCGGCTAGGAGAAACATCTGGATTCTTTACGGTGTGTGTGTGTGGGAAATCTCCTGGAAGAAAAAGAATGGAGAAGACAGAGCTGCATTTATCACAGATGAATGTTGTTAATTTAGCCTCAACATTCCTGCAGGCAACCCTTATTAAAAGCGGGAGGGGGGGGAATCTTCAAATCAGGCTATTAAATTAGCCCGAGATGGCAGCCTGCACCAGAATAGATGTGATCTGCTTCCTTTTGCTCTGCCTGATCTGTTGTTCGGGCACAGAAGCCGCTCAAGCCCAATTAGGGCCGTGTACAATGGACTCCCCAGAGCCTACTTACACATTCATGCTCGTTAAGGTTCATTTAGGCAACACCAAGGGACTTCGGAATGGAAAATGAGGCGCATTTGCCGACTGCCGAGCAGAAAGGTTAGAGACCTGCCTTCTAATTTCGGTTTTATTTGGGGATTGCTCTGGAGAACATATTACACCTTTTTGATTCTACGATTTGAGCAAGCGAGATAACGGAAGCGCCTTTGATTGTGATGCGCTCTCACGTTCACCGTGTTGCAACAGTTATGTTAAAACCCACGAACAGACACTTTGTCATCCTTCGGCAAAACTCTCAACTCAGATCTCTGGAGCAGAGCATGTATTGTATATGGGGTTGGGCATGCTTCCTGAAAACTTCATTTCCCCCTGTAAATAGGGATGCCAATTCTGGGGTTGGGAAATACCTGGAAAAATGGGGGTGGAGGCTAAGGAAGGCGGGATTTGGGGAGGGGACGGACTTCAGTGGGATATAATGCCACACATTCCAGTGTCCAAAGCGGGCATTTTCTGCAAATGAACCAATCTCTGCCACCTGGAGTTGTAACCAGTGTTCCCTCTAAGCTGAGTTAGTGTGAGCTGGCTCACAGCTTTTTAGCCTCCTGCTCACAGATTTTCGTCTTCACTCAAGAAGGATGGCTCCAGAGCAAACTAATTTATGCAGTAGACAAATCGCTCGCTCACAACTTTAATGCCAGTAGCTCGCCAAGTAAAGTTTTTGTTCACAAGACTCCAAAGCTTAGCGGGAGCATGGGTTGTAACAGCGGGAAATCTCCAGCCACCACCTGGAGCTTGGGAACCCTGTCCCCAAGCCATCCAAAAACAACAGCATCGTGGAAATACTTTTGTGTTATGTCAAAAGAAGGAACTGCTGAACAAACGCCTGGAGATGGTAAACACCTACAGAAATACTCCTTTAATGAGCACTGACGGGTGTTGGTTCTTAGCTACCACAGTCCAGTAACAACTCACCTGCTTCAGTCACATTTGGCAATTAGAATGTAGCCACTGAAGCAGCCAGAAGTCTGAGTTTTCATGGCTTTACTAAACAGAGTGATCTGGACAGGTGCACGTGAGCAACAGCTCCTTTATGTCCAAGATGTACAATCTGTAAAATAAGTAGGGGAGGGGCTGTGGCCCAGGGGTAGAGCATCTGCTTGGCATGCAGAAGAAGAGAAGAGGTTGGGTTTATACCCTGCCCTTCGCTACCCGAATGAGTCTCAGAACTGGTTTGTTCCAATGCTCTAACTGGCATTAGAGTTGTGAGCGAGTGATTGGGCTACTGCATGAATTAGTTTGCCCTGGAGCCATGCTTCCTGAGCTAAGACAAAAAAGTGTGAGCCAGAGACTAAAAAACTGTGAGCTAGCTCACACCAACTCAAGCTTAGAGGGAACACTGGTTTGATCCCTGGCATCTCCGCTTAAAAAAGTACCAGGTCGCAGGTGATGTGAAAGACTTCTGCCTAGAGAGCTGCTGCCAGTCCGAGTATACATTACTGACCTCGGTGGACCAGGGGTCTAATTCAGTATAAGGCAGCTAGGAAGGGGCCATGGCCTAGTGGCAGAGTGTCTGCTTGGCACGCAGAAGGTCCCAGGTTCAACCCCCAGCATCTCCAGTTAAAGGTTCTGGTAGGAGGTGATGTGGAAGACCTTTCTCTGCCTGAGGCCCTGGAGAGGTGCTGCCAGTCTGAGTAGACAGGACTGACCTTGAGGGTAGTCTGATTCAATATAAGGTAGCTTCATGTATGTTCAAAAGGCACCCGAAGTCTTCCATATTATCCTCTTGCAAGAAAAGCTGGTATTCCCTGGAGCTTCCTGCTGCTCAGAGAAGCACAGGAAAGCTCACTGAAATCCAGCCTAGGGGTATGGGAGACAGGGAGCTAGATGAGCACCATCTCTGATACTCACAGTAAACTCCAGGGAGTAAACTCCAGAATCTACCTGAACATTTGCCCCAACCGCCCTGTGGGCTGGGTGTCATGGATCAGAGCAGTAGCCCACTGTTATTTTCTAATAAAAGGTAAAGGTTCCCTTGCTCGAAAGCCAGTCGAATCCGACTCTAGGGTTGCGGTGCTCATCTCCGTTTCAAAGCCGAAGAGCCAGCACTGTCCGAAGACGTTTCCGTGGTCATGTGGCCGGCATGACTAAACACCAAGGCGCACGGAATGCTGTTACCTTCCCACCGAAGGGGTCCCTATTTATCTACTTGCAATTTCTTGCTTTCGAACTGCTAGGTTGGCAGGAGCTGGAACTAGAGACGGGAGCTCACTCCGTCATGCGGCACACTCGGGTCTCGAACTGCTGAACTACCGACCTTCCACAGCCTGCAGTTCAGCGTCTTAACCACTTGAGCCACCACAGCTCCTTTTTTATTTTCTATTTTTTATTTTTATTTTCTAATAGCCACCTGTAAAGTCCAATCTCGCCACTATATTGCCTGTAATAACACATTAACTCAGGGGCAGAATGGGAAGTTAAAATGGCCCAGGAATCAACCAGATCGAGGGGCATTCTGCAAAACTACAAGTGAGTTAGGGTCACAGTGTTCCCTCTGGTAAATAGTGGGTTTAACATGGCAGAGGCAAAGGCAGAGCGATTTCAGCAAGCAGCAGTTTACTGCATCTCCACAGGAATACTTTACATGGAGCAACTGCCCTAACTATATACACCTAAGCCACTCCCAGCCCCCATGCAATTGGTGAGTTCAAATGGCCTCCAGGCTCCAGATTGGCTGGCTGCCCTCAGGGGCCAATCCGCAGGCAGGTTCCAGGATCCTGCCTGCCTTTGTTCTGGGGCTTCAAGCTCCAACTAGGTGGCCTGCCCAGACAAGCCCAGACATGCCTCCTTATGTCCAGACATAACACCCTCTAAGCCGAGTTAGTGTGAGCTAGCTCACAGTTTCTTAGCCTCGGGCTCATACATTTTTGTCTTAGCTCAGGAAGGGTGGCTCCAGAGCAAACTAATTGATGCAGCAGCCAAATCACTCGCTCACAACTTTAATCCCCGTAGCTCACAAGGTAGAATTTTTGCTCACAAGACTCCACAGCTTAGAGGGGGCATTGGCTTAGGGGTGGACGGGCCACGTAACTCATTGGGTAAATTCCTGGTGAATCATAGGCCCTGGAGAGCTACTGGTATTTAGAAGCAAGTAGAGCCAAACCCTGGGAGCTTTGCAGGAATGACTCGGCAGTGCCTACCATGGATGTCACCTCAACCGTTGCCTCCTCCTGTGCCACCATCCACTGACAGAGGTGCAGGAGGGGGCAGTGAGTGAACTGATACCCACTGCTGGCCAGGCCTGAGCTGAGTCCACCAGGGAATTTCCCTGTAAGTTACACAGCCAGTCCATGAACACCAGACGATGACTGAGGGGTGATATGATAGAGGTTTACAAAATTATACATGGGATAGAGGAAGTCGAGAAAGAAGAACTTTTCTCCCTTTCTCACAATACAAGAACTGGTGGGCACTCAATGAAATTGATGAGCAGTAGGTTTAGAGCAGATGAAGTACTTCTCCCCCCAAAGAGTAATTAACATGTGGAATTCACTGCCACAGGAAGTGGTGGCAGCTATTGTTGGAAGGGAAGGCGCTCTCCCCTGCCTCAGCCTCCAGACTTTGTGGCAAGAGAGACAGAGAGCTAGATAGTCACACTGACTTTTCCTTCCTGTGTTTACGCTCCTGTCACTGTCCCTTTGATATGTAGAATGGAGATCTCAGGGAACAACTTCCTTCCTTCTGTTCATTCTCTCCCCCCAGAACGTCTCTCCCCTTTCCTCCTGCGCACACCAAGAGGGAGGACACGCTGTGCCCATCTTGGCACCATGACTCAGAAGGCCTCTCGCCATCTGAGTCCACCCTTCGTTAGCTAGACTAGAATGCTGCCCTATCTCTCATCCTTCCTATCCAGATTGCAGTTCTAGAATAAAGAGACTAGTATTAGTCTGTTAAACTGAAAACGTGGCTCTGTGTACCTATGTGGCACTCTAAGCTTTGTTACCCTGGTTGGACACGCTCCTGTGCTAGAAGCTTTATGCACTCAGCCGGGGGTCGTTTCCTGCAGGAGCGCACAGGAGCGGAGCTCCGGCAGTAAAGAGCCCAGGGGGCGGACACATGCAACAAGCCCCACCCGCTGCTCCCAGAGGGGCCATTTCCTGCAGGAGCGCACAGGAGCAGAGCTCTGGCAGTAAAGAGCCCAGGGGGCGGGCACATGCAACAAGCCCCCCCCCCTGCTCCCAGTAGCCCCAGGCCACGAGAAGCAAGAGGCAGCCAGGTAAGTTGCAGAGCCCCCCCCCCCAAGATAGCAATCCAAAACAGTCCAGTGGCACCTTTAAGGCCAAGTTTTATTCAGGTACAAGCTCTCCCTCCTCTGCAAGGACAGATCTGCACGTTCCCCCCTCCCCAATAGCTAGCAATCCAAAACAGTCCAGTGGGGCCTGAGCGGTGGGTGTTGCCTTCTGACACACTTTCGGTGATGTCAGGGGGTGTGGCATATGCAAATGAGTTATGCTAATGAGCTATGCTAATGAGCTCCTTCACCTCTTTTTCTACGAAATGACCCCTACACTCAGCTAACTAGTCAGTGGTTACTGGACTAACTATACCAGCTAACCCCAGCAGCTACATGCAGAGACAGCTTCAAGAGGGGCTTGGACAAACATATGGAGCAGAGGTCCAACAGTGACTATTAGCCACAAGGTCTAGATGGAACACTCTGCCTGGGGCAGTGATGCTCTGTATTCTTGTTGCTTGAGGGGGGCACAATGGGAGGGCTTCTGGAGTTCTGGCCTCACTGGCGGACCTCCTGATGACACCTGGGCTTTGGCCACTGTGTGACACAGCGTGTTGGACTGGAGGGGCCATTGGCTTTGCTTATTTTCTTAACTAGTTGTAGACACACTCACCCTTCACAATATCCAAGGGAAGTGTCTCCCAGTTGAACGGCTTCATTCTCAGTGTCGGACACCTCTCCTTCTTGCAGCAAGATATCCTTGTAGATTCGTAAATCATGTCTTCACCATCTTTGGACAGCGGCTGAGAACATGACAATGAGGTCCTCTCACCAGGCACTGGAAGGGGGGGAGGAGGAGGAGGAGGAGGAGGAATCGCTTTCTCCACATTCCTCAGTGGAGGATGCAAAAGGGGCAGTGGAGGTGGGCCTTTCATTGATGCAGGTGGAGTGGTCACTAGCTGGAAAGAAGGTAAGTCCTCATATGTTCTCGGCGCCCCGGCCAAAGCCTCTGTCCTCACCTCTGATAAGCACACTGCATCAGGACAACTTTTAACTTCACGAAGGGGTTCTTCTTCCAAGTCCATATCGACTCGAACGCATTTATTGACTTTTGCTTCAAGACGCTTTTTGCCCACGTGGCTCTCGTCAAAATGTTTTTGGCTCGAAGAAGATGGCTCCGTGGCTCCTTCTCTACTCCTCTCCATGCTTTCGGAAGAAATTTTGCTTTTAAAACATCAGGATCGAGAAGGACACTTCAACAGAGGATCAAGTGTTTCTTTTCAACAGAGTACTTTCTAGACAGCTATAGAATTACCAGCGGCTCTCCTGAAAGCATTACTTATGACGGTAAGAGGGGGGTTTTATCCTCGGAAAGCACAGACTCAAGACATTTCTGCCAGTAAAATCAAGCCTCGCTCATTTCCGTTCATCACAAGTGTGCAGCTTCAAAAGGTGTCTCTGTGTGTGAGTGGAACTAATTACGGGCGACGTATAATCAGCAACCAAAATCATACTACTTAAGCATAAAGAAAGCTCCTGAGTGAAGAACACAGAATTCTGAGAATTTCTACTTCGGTTTTAATAAAACCCAAAACATTGGGCCTTCCTTACGGCAATGCCAAATGTGCTAACAACGCCTGAAGAAATTGCCGAGCTTCATTTTATGTACAGGTACTAGGGTTGCCAAGTCGTACCTTCATGTGGAGCGGGGGACTCCCGGTTCGTTCCTGAAGAGCGCGCACGCGCCGCATCCACGTCACCCGGAAGTGACGTGACCACGCTGGACACGCTGGGGGCGGGGCCACGGCCATCTCAGGGAAAACCATAGAGTTTTCCCTCGGATGACCATGGCCCCGCCCCCAGCATGCCCGGCATGGTCGTGTCACTTCCGGGTGACGTGCACGTCGCGTACTTTGGGGATGGGGTTCCCCCCGGGGCCCGATCCGCCAGCGGCGGGGAACGGGCCTCTGGGGCGGGGGTTTCCCTGCCCCCCGGGGGGACTTGGCAAGTCTAACAGGTACGCAGTACCACTGGGAGACTCCATGAAATAGGCAGGCTCTTGCTAGCAACACACCGGGGTGGAGCCTGGGAGGGAGGGGAGAGACCTCAGTGGGATACAGTGCCATACAGTCCACCTTTCAAAGGAGCCATTTGCTCCAGGAGAAGGGGAATAAATGTTTTAAATAAATAAATAAGCTATCTATGTAGTCTGGAGATCAGTTGTAATTCCAGGGGACCTCCAGTCTCTACCAGGAGGTTGGCACCCTTAGAGTCAATACAGTGAACACCCGATACAATCAACAGTCAATAAACAATGCAATAGAATTTGGACTGCAAGAACCTGAAACAGCAGAAGTCCAAACAGGGCAAATGATGCAGAAGTTGTTGGATATTGTAACGCTGCATGCAAGAGGATTTGGGAGGTAAAGGGTTAAGCGAATTCTCTCACTGCGGTACACTTGGCAGTTGGCCCCACCCTCACATCGGTTAGATGCTGACCCTCTTTGGCCCTTGCTTTTCTTCTAGTTCATCTTATGTAGGACCTCTCGTCTTCTCTCTCTTACCTGGGCTTGGAGCTGTAGCAAGTTAACCTTTTGAAGTTAATCTGTCCCCAGTAACTTGGGCTGCGATCACACACACTAAATAATCCACTTTCAGTGGACTTTCCAACTGGATTTTTACTGTGTGAACTGGCAAAATCCAGTTGGAAAGTGCACTGAAAGTGGATTATTGACTGATGAGTGATGAGTGACTGATAACATTGACTGATGTCTGGACATGACTTCCTGTTTCAGAACTAGAAGTGTCATCATGACACTCTAGGATTTTCACACACTATGGTAAAAAAAAACACCCATAGAGATCTTGAAATTCCTAGAGCATCATGGCATCACTTCCTGTTCCCAAACAGGAAGTGATGTCCCAGAAGTCTCCACACACACCCCAATGCTGCCAGGGTTTGCCAGACAAGGGATTGTGTGTGTGACTGCAGCCTTAAATGCACCTACATGAATACGTCATGCAAGATGTGCTTCTATTTTTCTAAGTAACATTTCTTTCTCTTGTTACCAATAGAGTAAGGTCATCTTTGTAATTGGTTTGAACAGCATTTTCCCCTTAATCAGGAAAGGTGGAGAATCAGGGATACTGTGAAATAAGCTTCCGTGCTTCCAAGTCTAATTATTTGTTGTTGTTGTTTTTAACATTTAACCCAATAGAAATTACATAGTAGGATCATACATACAGAAATGGATAGTATGCACTATGCACAGTAATCGTCCCCAGTCCCTTTCTCTTTATTAAATCATCTTCCTGAACCATTTCATTAAAGTACAGCTGTACTAAAGGCATACAAAAGCCCTCCTGAATAATTCAGTTGTGCATAGTTTGCAGAATGCCACGAGAGTAGGACCCTTCCTAACCTCATCAGACATAATGGAGACCATAATGGAGAATGCACATGGGGGGGGGGGGCACATC
>NW_015164229.1:462323-467063 GCF_001447785.1 Gekko japonicus
AGGAATGCACAGGAACGGAGTTCCGGCTGGCTCCTGAGTTGGCCACGCCCAGCAGGAACTCATTGGCATAATAGGCCACACCCAATAGCAGAAACTCATTAGGACTGGCTACATTAGGGATGTGTGGCCTAACATGCAAAGAAGTTCCTGCTACAAAAAAAGCCCTGGGTTTTAACGACAAACAAGGTAAACAGAATAAGAAGGGAAGGGTGGGTGTGGCTGGATGACCACACTTCTGGTGACATGGGGGTGTGGCCTAATGTGCTAATGAGCTGTGCTGTCAGTTTGTGGCCTAATATGCTGATGAGTTTTGCTGTTGGGTGTGGCCTATTATGCTAATGAGTTCCTGCTGGGCTTTTTCTACAAAAAGAGCCCTGGATATGAGGGACCGAGGCCATGAAGGGATTTGTAATGTGATGGCCAGTACCTTAAACTGAGCCTGGTAATTGATGAGCAGCTAATGAAGTGACTGCAGAATGGGAGTAACCGGCATGCTCTTAAAATGAAAGCTGAGATTCTTCCCCCCCCCTTTTTTCCTGCTTGCCCATTGTTAATGTTAATGCCCATTGTTAATGGGCAAGGTTTATTAGTTTTTAAAGAGATATAAAACAAAAAAGAAAGAGCAATACACTTCAAAAATATCCAGCCATTGTCTCGTTCATAACATCTTTAGATACGTAATTCCCTTTTTTCCTTTGTTAATCTATAGTCCACAGCAAATATCATTAAGTAAAAATCTGTTCCCAATAAACAATTCATTTTTTTCTATATCCTATCTGCTATAACCAGGGGTCATTTCGTAGAAAAAGAGCTAGGGGAACTCATTAGCATAACTCATTAGCATATGCCACACCCCCTGACATCATAAGGCCCGGCGGTGGACCTGCAAGGCCGGCGGGAGTGCGAGGAAGCCCCGCCAAGGCCCTCCCTGGCCCCAGGCAGGCAGGGGAGGGGAGAGGTGGGGAGGAAGCAACTTATCCTCCCTCTTCTCCTGCCTCCTCCTGGCTGAATGAGGGCCGGAAGCGGGGCGGCCGGAAGCGGGGGGTGGGGGCTTCGTCATGTGCCCCACCCCCCTGCACCTCACCCGGGGGAACTGTGTTCCCCCGTGTTCCCCCCCGAAATGACCTCTGGCTATAACTATTATTAATCGATTTTATAACAATAAAAATATAAAAGAAAAAAAGCTGAGATTCTTAAAAGGTTACGTTTCGGGATTAATTTAATATAGCCATTTAACTGAAACTTCCAAAAAGGTCTTCGTGTTTGCATTTCCAAAGATGAATGCGCAGACCTAAGAGTGTGGCGACTGAACCTAAATCATCCAAATCCTTGTCCAAAGCTCTAATTGCACAACCATACTGGTTCAATCATAGTAAGAGCGCAGCAATCAATAACCACCATCAGAGACATTATAGGATGTGTGCCTGTAACAGGGGTCCCCAAAACTTTTAGGCCTTGCAGGTGCCTTTGGAATTTTGAGGCAGGTAGCAGATGTTGAAATTGAGCAAACTCCAGAGGACAGTGGACGACAGGATAGCCTGGCATGATATAGCCCATGGGGTTGCAAAGAGTCGGACTCGACTGTGCGACTGAACAACAATAAAAAGCAGATGCAACCACAAAATGGCCTGCTTGGCATGCAGAAGGTCCCTGGTTCTATCCCCAGCATCTCCAGTTAAAGGAGCAGGTGATGTGAAAGATCACCGCCGCAAGAAGTGGTGGCGGTTATAAGCAGAGACAGCTTCAAGAGAGGATTGGTTAAACATATTGAGCAGAGCTTCATCAGTGGATATTAGCCACAAGATATAGAGGGAACCAGGGGTCGTTTCATAGAAAAAGAGCTAGGGGAACTCATTAGCACAACTCATTAGCATATGCCACACCCCCTGACATCACCGGAAGTGTGTCATAAGGCCACACCCCCTGACATCACCGGAAATGTGTATTAAGGCCACACACCCCACCCCCAATGGTCCCGGCCGCCGCCGACCTTGCAGCTCCGCTGCCGAGCCCCATGAAGGGCCCGGCGGTGGACCTGCGAGGCTGGCGGGAGCGCAAGGAAGCCCCGCGAAGGCCCTCCCTGGCCCCAGGGAGGCAGGGGTGGGGAGAGGCAGGGAGGAAGCAACTTACCCTCCCTCTTCTCCTGCCTCCTCCTGGCTGAATGAGGGCCGGAAGCGGGGCGGCCGGAAGTGAGGGGCGGGGCTTCGTCATGTGCCCCGCCCCCCGTACCTCACCCAGGGGAACTGCGATCCCCCGCGATCCCCCCCGAAATGACCTCTGGAGGGAACACTCTGTCCGGAGCAGTGATGCTCTGTGTTCTTGGTGCTTGGGGGGGCAACTGTGGGAGGGCTTCTGGATGTCTGGCCCCACTGGTGGACCTCCGGATGGCACCTGGGTTTTAGGCATCGTTGGACTGGGTGGGCCACTGCCCTGATCCAGCATGGCTTCTCATATGTTCTTGTCTTTCTCTGCCTGAGACCCTGGAGAGCCACTGCCAGTCTGAGTAGACAATACTGATTCTGATGGACCAGTGATCTGATTTCATTTTAAGAGCATGCATAGTACTCGGGAGGGTGCAGAAGAGAGCGAGGATGATCAGGGGTCTGTAGACTGAGTCCTACGAGGAAAGGTTAAGGGCCTTGGGAATGTTTAGTTTGGAGAAGAGGAGGTTGAGGGGAGGACACGATTGCTCTCTTTAAATATTTGAAAGGCTGTCATTTGGAGGAGGGCAAGGAGCTGTTCCAGTTGGCAGCAGAGGAGAGGACCCGAAGCAACGGGTTTAAGTTACGTGCAGAAAGGTATCGGCTGGATATTAGGGAAAACGTTTTCACGTTCAGAGTGGTTCAAAGGTGGAATCAGCTGCCTAGGGAGGTGGTGAGCTCCCCTTCAATGGCAGCTTTCAAGAAGAGGCTGGACGAATATTTGTCAGAGATGCTCTAGGCTGGTCCTGCATTGGGCAGGGGGTTGGACTAGATGGTCTGTATGGCCCCTTCCAACTCTATGATCCTATTCTATGATTCTACTCGCATTCTATGCTCTTTGGCGGGGTGTGTGTGTTATCTAGCCTGTATAAGACAGATTTGTGACCACCCTAGGAGGCACCATGCTAACAGAAACTCTTAAACGGTGCTTCTTCCTGAAATGCTGAATAGGATACCTTTTAAACCAGACTTTTAAAAAATATTTCCTTGCATACCCACAGCTTACCTATACTCACTCCGTGAAGACCCCTGTGCTATGGTGGCAGCTGCTCCCAAAGCAATTTTTTTTTACAATCAGACCTCCAACAGCCAATCAGAAGTCCAGCAGGGCAAAAGCCCCACCTTTCAGAAAACACTTGGTGGGTGCCATGGTGCCCACGGGCCCAGTGTTGGGGACCCCCTGGCCTCTAACGTTACCTCCAATACAACACACACACAAATCCAGGAGAAGAACTACCTTCACGCGCCCACAAGAGGGCATGCTTTTGCCAGACTCCTGGCTTTGGTCTCTTGACAAACCGCCTTCTCCTCCTCACATGACAATTCCTCCCTGTGTCATAACCTACAGGAACCAAGAACCAGCAAGGCGGCTTTTGCCCATTGTGAGTAATTGCGCACCACAGCTGTGCGTGAAGGCCGTTGTCATGAGAACATCCCGAAGCAGAAAGGCTGGAGTTTCTCCAAAGACTCCGGCTGGGCTGGATCCACTCCGAGCCGGTGGGCAAAGACACACACACACACACCCCCGCGCAGCAAGGCCATGTCGATACCCTCCTACCAGGCTGTCTTGGCTTCCATCGGGTTTCATCTGCTCATAGCAAGGCACACTGGGCCCGCTGACACCCTCCATTCTTCTGGCACAAGCAAGATCCTGCCTCACACACACACACACGGCCACTGTTATGCTTACAATGGCAGTCTGACGCATAGAAATGAACCTTTCATGTTTCCTTGGCTGCATTTGGCAAAGAGGCAACAAATAATAAAAAAAGAAGAAACACTACATACCACAGTGAACATTTCCCCCAGTACCGATCTGCAAGCCAAGAAGTGCTGCACATTTCTGAATGTCAAAAGGCACCAAAACACAGCCCATTCGACAGAGAGCAACTGAAAAGTACGCAAACGGAGAGTGACTTCAGCAAAGCGTACTTTATTCTATCCGGAACAAGGCAACTTTGGCCGGCTCGCAGGCCGGCTTATATCCCCCGAGAAACCGCCACCCAAAACACACCCCTACTTCCCTATAGGTTATTTACGGTGGCCGAGAGTCCCATAGGCTCTCAGCCGGGAACCTAGCCCCCTGATTGGAGTGGGCTAGGATCCGCATAGTCCATTGTCTCTTGGAGCGAAGCTCGACGTTTGTCTCTGGACTTGTCTGGACTGGATACATTACAGCAACCCTAAGCACAGTCCGCTTCCTTAGGCTTTCTGTTGCTCTCCCGGACCTCCACTGCATTGTGGGGAGAGGATGAGGCGTCTCAGACCCTGTGAGAGCCTCTCTCCAAAGAGTGTCGCTTGGTTCTTGGCTGCCAATCTGCAGGTGGGGCCTGGAGATTTCACGGACCTACAGCCGATCTCCAGACTACAGAGATCAGTTCCCATGGAGAAAAATGGCTGCTTTGGAGGTTAGGGATGCCAGCTTCCAGGTGGGACCTGGGGATCCTCCGGAATTACAGCACACCCCCAGACTACAGAGATCAGTTCCCCCGGAGGAAATGGAAGCTTTGGAGGGTGGACTCTGTGGCATTCTACTCAG
>NW_015164229.1:467376-475596 GCF_001447785.1 Gekko japonicus
GATGGCTCCAGAGCAGACTAATTTATACAGTAGCCATATCACCTGCTCACAACCAGTGTTCCCTCTAAACTGAGTTAGTGTGAGCTAGCTCACAGTTTTTTAGCCTCCGACTCACACATTTTTGTCTTAGCTCAGGAAGGATGGCTCCCGAGCAAACTAATTTACACAGTAGCCAAACTGCTCGCTCACAACTTTAATGCCAGTAGCTCAAAAAGTAGCATTTTTGCTCACAAGACTTCACAGCTTAGAGGGAGCATTGCTCACAACTTTAATGCCAGTAGCTCAAAAAGTAGCATTTTTGCTCACAAGACTTCACAGCTTAGAGGGAGCATTGCTCACAACTTTAATGCCAGTAGCTCAAAAAGTAGCATTTTTGCTCACAAGACTTCACAGCTTAGAGGGAGCATTGCTCACAACTTTAATGCCAGTAGCTCAAAAAGTAGCATTTTTGCTCACAAGACTTCACAGCTTAGAGGGAGCATTGCTCACAACTTTAATGCCAGTAGCTCAAAAAGTAGCATTTTTGCTCACAAGACTTCACAGCTTAGAGGGAGCATTGCTCACAACTTTAATGCCAGTAGCTCACAAAGTAGCATTTTTGCTCACAAGATTTCACAGCTTAGAGGGAGCATTGCTCACAACTTTAATGCCAGTAGATCACAAAGTAGAATTTTTGCTCACAAGACTCCACAGCTTAGAGGGAGCATTGCTTGATCGGGAATTTTCTGCCAGCAGCACTAAGGCTCGGGTTCAGCTAGAGGGGAGTATCTTGGGATCCCGCCTTCCTGTTGAAATGACCAGGCCCAGGCCTGGCTCCCTTCAAGTCAGGTGTGCCAAGTCGCTGACAGCTGGAGTGGCCTTGGGCGAGACAACCCACACTCCTTCGGTCCCTCCTCCCAAGGCGATTCACCAGGCAGAACTGGGCAAACGGGATTTTGTCGAAGAGAGAAACTCAGTGATGTGGGACGGTTAATGGGGTCAGTCCCAAAGGAACATTATATGAGTGATGAGGTGGTTAGAGACTGTGGGCCAAGTGATACGCTATGCTTTGCACCAGAACCGGGGAGCCTAGACCTAACTCATATTCTTCAACCCAGGCAGCTACTGAGAAGAAAGGCATTTTAAAGGCATCCCAAGGGCGGGGGATTGGGGTGGTGGTGGTTGCCAGCTCCAGGTTGGGAAAACTACTAGCAGGGCTCTACTGGTAGCAGGAGCTCCTTTGCATATTAGGCCACACACCCCTAGTGTAGCCAATCCTCCAAGAGCTTACAGTAGCCCCAGTAAGAAGAGCTCTATAGGAGGATTGGCCACACTAGGGGTGTGTGGCCTAATATACAAAGGAGCTCCTGCTACCAGTAGAGCCCTAGATTTGGGGGTGGAGCCTGGGGAGGACAGGGACCTCAGTGGTGTCGACCAAAGGGCTTGGTTGCCATGGAGAGATGGGGTGTGTGTGTGTGAGCTGGAATGTACAGTTTCGTTTCTGGCCATTATCTGTCCAGTGTCTGGTATAGCCATGTAACCTTGAGACCTGCTCTGTCTTTAGTATCCCTTTTCCCCTGGGAATCTTAGAGCAGTTAGTTTGGCGGGCTCTCAGCTTAGAGGTGATTGGCCAAGAGCCACTGATGTATTTTTGATTATGGTATAATTGCTGGCTTCGCACGCCGGACCTCAGTCTTAACAATGAATGTTACGAATCTGGATCCTATCACTGTCTCAATAAACTTTACTTCTTCTGAATGATCGTTACTGGGAACCGAGTTCTCCTGGCAAGGGGGGTACAATGCTATAGGGCAGGGGTGGCCAAACTTGCTTAACGTAAGAGCCACACAGAATAAACATCCGATGTTTGAGAGCCGCGAGACATGAACAAGATATTACGTGTTTTTACTGGGAAATATGCAGATTTGCTTTTTATGAACATGAAATGAGACTGCCAAAAATAAGAACAAAAGCGATAAAAGAAGGAGAAGAGGGTGGACTCTATGGCATTATACTCTGCCAAAGTCCCTCCCCAGGCTCCACCCCAAATCTCCAGGAATTTTCAGATCTGAGTTGGCAATCCTAAATTGGCCATTTTGAAGGGCTTTTAAAGCTGCAGGGAAGGAAGAAGAAGAAGAAAAGAGAAGAGATTGGATTTATACCCCGCCCTTCACTACCCAAAGGTGTCTCAGAGCGGCTTACAAACTCCTTCCCCTTCCCCTCCCCACAACAGACACCCTGTGAGGTAGGTGGGGTTGAGAGAGCTCTGACGGAAACTGCTCTTTTTCAAGAACAGCTTGTTATCAGAGCTACGGCTTGCCCAAGGTCATCCAGCCAGGTGCAAGTGGAGGAGTGGGGAATCAAACCCGTTCTCCCAGATTAGAGTCTGAGCACTTAACCACTACACCAAACTGGCACTCTTTTTCAAGAACAGCTCTTGTCAGAACTATGGCTTGCCCAAAGTCATCCAGCAGGTACGAGTGGAGGAGTGGGGGATCAAACCCGGTTCTCCCAGATTAGAGTCCGCGCACTTAACCACTACACCAAACCACTATACCAAAAGCAGATATGGATAATGATGTTTATTTGTCTGATGATATTTTGTTTGCTCATGATATTCAGCTTCCCCAGCCACCCTGCTGGGAGCCGCACAATATGTGTGAAAGAGCCGCATGTGGCTTCTGAGCCACAGTTTGGCCACCCCTGCCATAGGGTACCCCCTCCAAAGCATCCATTTGCTCGCCCCAAATCTCCAGGAATTTGCCAAGTAGGAACTGGGAATCTTACACTGGTGGTCTACCCAGGTCAGTGTCTACTCCACCTGGCAGAGGCTCTTTGAGGCAGGTCGCCAGCTCTGGTTTGGGAAAACAACTGGAGATTTTGGGGGTGGAGCCCGGGGAGGGCAGGGTTTGGGGTGAAGAGGGACCCCAGCAGAGTACCGTGCCAAAAACTCCCTCTTCAAAGGCAGCCATTTTCTCCAGGGGAATTGATCTTGGTTACCTGGAGATGAACCACAACAGTGGGAGATCTCCAGGTGCTACCTGGAGGTTGGCAACCCAATTTAAAATAACACGTAGGGGCAGGGGGTCCCCCTCTCCCACATTATCCATCCTCTGTTCTTGGAGACACCCAAGATTGACTCTGGGACTTCCTGCGTGCCAAGCAGATACACTGTCACTGAGTCATATCACCCTTCCCCTCAAATCAGCAACTCTGCTGCCAACCTGCCATTCACCTCTGGTGTGTTCAAAAGCATCAAAATAAAGATAACATTGTAACAAACCAAAACAGATCAGAGTAAATGCAGCCAGAGGAGGAGGAGAAGAGTCAGTTTTATACCCCGCTCTTTACTACCTGAAGGTGTCTTGGAGTGGCTTACAATCGCCTTCCTCTCCCCACACCCTGTGAGCTAGGTGTGGCTGAGAGAGTTCTGAGAGAACCGTGACTTGACCAACGGTTGCTCAGCTGGCTTCCTGTAGAGGAATGGGGAATCAAACCTGGTTCTCCAGATTAGAGTCCGCCACTCTTAACTACTACACCAAGCTGGCTCTGTGTGACACAAAACCTGGCACGTGGCACTGAAAACCAAGAATTCACCAAAGATTATTAGGTTACTCGTGGAATTAACCTGGTTTTGATAATGTAAGGTAAAGGTAAAGGTTCCCTTGCTCGAAAGCCAGTCGAATCCGACTCTAGGGTTGTGGTGCTCATTTCCGTTTCAAAGACAAAGAGCCAGCGCTGTCCAAAAACATTTCCGTGGTCATGTGGCCAGCATGACTAAACATCAAGGCGCACGGAACGCTGTTCCCTTCCCACCGAAGTGGTACCTATTTATCTACTTGCAATTTCTTGCTTTCGAACTGCTAGGTTGGCAGGAGCTGGAACTAGAGACGGGAGCTCACTCCGTCATGCGGCACACTCGGGTCTCGAATAATGTACAAGGACCCAAACTTCCCCTTTCTGTCATGCATGCGCAAACACATCATCCAAGAGATCTATTCTTGTTTGTTTATATCACTTTTTTCTACTACTGTGTTTGGTCACTCTGTTGTAGGACTGCCAGATCCAGGTTGGGAGACTCCTGGAGATTTGGGGACGGAGCTTGGGGAGGACAGGGAGCTCAGTGGGGCAACAAGGCCATATGGTCCACCCTCCAAAGCTTCCATTTTCTCCAGGGGAACTGATCTCTGTAGTCTAGAGATGAGTTGTAATTCCAGGGGATCCCCAGGTCCCACCTGGAGGATGGCATCCCTTCTCTGTTGGGCTTTCTTTTTACTTCCCCCTCACACACTCTGTCACTTATTACTGGATTAGATCAAGATGGTTAGCTGCAGGGGTCATTTCGTAGAAAAAGAGGTGCAGGAGCTCATTAGCATAACTCATTTGCATATGCCACACCCCCTGACATCACCAGAAGTGTGTCAGAAGGCAGCACCCACCGCGCAGACTCCACTGGACTGTTTTGGATTGCTAGCTATTGGGGGGGGGGGAACGTGCAGATCTGTCCTCGCAGAGGAGGGAGAGCTTGTACCTGAATAAAAATTGGCCTTAAAGGTGCCACTGGACTGTTTTGGACCGGGGGGCAAGGGGAGGGCTCTGCAACTTACCTGGCTGCTTCTTGCTCTGACTGAGGGCTGCTGGGAGCAGGGGGTGGGGCTTGTTGCATGTGCCCGCCCCCTGGGCTCTTTACTGCCGGAGCGCCGCACCTGTGTGCTCCTGCAGGAAATGACCCCTGGAGCTGTGTTAGTCTGTCTGTAGCAGCAGAAAAGAGCAAGAGTCCAGCAGCACCTTAAAGACTAACAAAATTTGTGGCAGGGGAGGAGCTTTTATCAGTCACTGTTCTGAAGAAAGGAACCGTGACTCACGAAAACTCCCACCCTGCCACAAATGTTGTTAGTCTTGAAGGTGCTACTGGACTCTTGCTCTTTATTCCTGGGCATCAGTGCTCCCTCTGAGTTAGGGTTGCCAAGTCGTTTTCTCTTACCTGCAGGGGAGCCTCGCTGGTCTCCGGGAGCTCCTTGTTTACGGGCGGGCGCGCGCCACCACCACTTCACCGGAAGTGACGCGTGGCGTCGATTACGTTGAGGGTGTGGCCCCGATCATCGGAGGGAAAACCATAGAGTTTTCCCTCCAACAATCGGGGCCACGCCCCCAACGTGATTGACATGGTTGCGTCACCTCTGGTGATGCAGCCACACTGCGCTTCAGGGGGCGGAGTTCCCCCCGGGGCCCGATTCCGTGGCGGTGGAAATCAGGCCTCCGAAGCGGGAGTTTACCCGCCACCCGCCCCCACTTGGCAGCCCTACTCTTAGTTGTGGAGTCTTGTGAGCAAAAACCCTACTTTGTGAGCTACTGCCATTAAAGTGGTGAGCGAGCGATTTGGCTGCTGCATAAATCAGTTTGCTCTGGAGCCCATCCTTCCTGAGCTGAGACAAAAAACGTGTGAGCCGGAGGCTAAAAAACTGAGCTCACACTAACTCAGCTTAGAGGGAACACTGCTGGGCATCCTCTTCTTCGTGCCGCTACAGCGCACCCCTCCAACTTTTCAAAGAAGAAACCTTTCTTGCAGCAGCCTTGTTTCCACACCAAGGTTCTCTTCCTCAGTCCTCTCCCTGTAAGGCACATGGCTGAAGGCCCTCCTTCCCCACCCCCGCAATGTGCATGGTCTGAAACAGTCGGTTCTGCCCTGGCTTCCAAAAGCAGGGTGTGACCGCAAGACGTGCTCGATGGATTAATTTTAGAATTGTTTCATCTCTGATTCGCGACCAAGTCTCTGAAACAGAAACCTCTGCTGAAGCACAGAGATTAAGCACTCTGTAGCCGCACTTTAAACACTCACTCCCATCTGCCCAAAAGGAACAACAGAGATAGCCTCTCGCCAAGGACGGGTACCAGAAACTAGGGACAGTTGGGCGTATGCTAAAAAGCAGAGGAGAAGGTGGCTATTTGTCCTGAATTGACCTGCGCCCAGAGCCTCTGCATCTCCCGCTGCTGTCACGGCGCACGGTGCCACAGTGTGCTGGCGTACTGCCTGGAGAAAGCTTCGTTCCCCTCCTCCAACTGAAAGCCTTTTCTCTCCCCCCCCCCCCCCTGGCACTGGAGAGCAAAGCAACTGAAGATCCTTCTCTGCTTCCAGTCCGGCGGCGGCGACATGGCTTAAAACGCACACACAAATAAAGTCATGTTCAGCTTTCACCTTGGAAGAGCAGCCATAATGCGCTGCCTGGAATGTCATCTTTCAGGATGGGGCTAATAGAGCAGCTCTCCCACACTGCAGCTAACATTGCCAACTCGGGGTGAGGAAACTCCTGGAGATTTCGGAGGCAGAGCCTGGGGAAAGGCAGGATTTGGGGAAGGGAGGGAGGTTCGCGGGGTATAGTGCCATACAGCCCATTCTTCAACACAGCCATTTTCTCTAGGGGAACGGATCGCTGTTGTCTAGAGAGCGGCTGGAATTACGAGAGCTCTCCAGGTCCCACTGAGGAGCTGCCAATCCTAACTGTAGCACAGGGCTGCCCACTTCCAGGTAAGTACATGCAAAAACATGAAAACACTACAGTGTATTCGTGTTTGGTGTAGTGTTTAGGAGCGTGGTGTAGTGGTCAGGAGCATGGACTCTAATCTGGGAGAACTGGGTTTGATTCCCCACTCCTCCACATGCAGCTGCTGGTGTGGCCTTGGGTCAGTCACAAGTTCTTTCAGAGCTGTCCTCTCAAGGGCAGTCCTCAAGAGAGCTCTGTCAGCCTCACCTACCTCACAGGCAGGGCCGGCTCACTCACTAGGCGAACCAGGCGATCGCCTAGAGTGGGACGGCCCTTAGGGGCACCAAACTGAACCCGGCCCCTTACTCTGGAAGTTTCTTGATTATTTGTGTTTTTCATTCTTCCTAAAATGCATTTATTTATGAAAATTGGTGGGTGCACGGGGTGTGTGTGTGTGTGCCAGAAGGGATCCTCGCCTAGGGTACAAAATAAGCTGGGTCCGGCTCTGCTCACAGGGTGTCTGTTGTGGGGAGGGGAAGGGAAAGGGATCGTAAACTGCTCTGAGACTCCTTCATGTAGTGGAGGGCGGGGCATAAATCCAGTCTCCTCTAATTCTAATAATAAAAAAAAATATTATTCAAAAATCGTTCAGTCGATTATCTGTGTTATACTGGAATGTGTCCACTTCTAATCTATGTATGAATATTGAATTATTCTGACTATCCTATGACGCTGTCCATCACTTCAGTGACACAATAAGTACACGATTATTGTGAAATGAATACTAGTAGAAGACTGAACAATTTCTGAATAATATCTTATTATTACCCAAATACGCAAATGTTTGGGTCCCATAATTTGCTTATACGACTTTCCAGGTGACGCCTGAAGATCTCCCAGAATTACAACAGATTTCCAGGCTACAGGGATCAGTTCCCCTAAAGAAACAACTGGTTCGTAGGGTGGACTCTATGGCAACATGCTCTGCTGAGGTCCTTCCCCTCCCCAAACCCCACCAGCTCCAGGCGCCACACCCAAATCTCCAGGAATTTCCGAACCCTGAGTTGGCAACCATACTGTAGCTCCACAAGAATTCAGAGAAAGAGAGCACCACCACGGTGCAACAGTTCAAGCATTGGACTAGGATCTGGGTGACCTAGGCTTAGTTTGGGGCTGTGGTTAAGGAGTGGTGGACTCTAATCTGGGAGCACCGGCTTTGATTCCCCACTCCTCCACATATAGCTGCTGGTGTGACCTTGGGTCAGTCACAAGTTCTCCCAGAGCTGTTCTCTCAGGAGCAGTCCTTGAAAGAGCTCTCTCAGCCAATGTTCCCTCTAAGCTGTGGAGTCTTGTGAGCAAAAATTCTACCTTGTGAGCCAACTCGAGATCCACGTTCTTTCCTGGGGTGGATGGATGGCCAGCCAGAGACCAAACTTTATGAGAGAGAGACTGAGAGAGAACAAATGCTGCAGACCACAAGGTTTATAAGATTATGCATGGGATAGAGCAGGTAGAGAAAGAGGTACTTTTCTCCCTTTCTCACAATACAAGAACTCGTGGGCACTCCATGAAAGGAATTTCCCTACCCTGAGCTGGCAACCATACTGTAGCTCCACAAGAATCCAGAGAAAAAGAGCACCACCACGGTGCAACAGTTAAAGCATTGGACTAAGATCTGGGTGACCTAGGCTTAGTTTGGTGCTGTGGTTAAGAGTGGTGGACTCTAATCTGGGAGCACCGGCTTTGATTCCACACTCCT
>NW_015164229.1:475740-477049 GCF_001447785.1 Gekko japonicus
TGGCATTAAAATTGTGAGTGAGCAATTTGGCTCCTGCATAAATTAGTTTGCTCTGGAGCCGTCCTTCCTGAGCTAAGACTTTTGTGTGAGCCGGAGGCTAAAAAACTGTGAGCTAGCTCACACTAACTCAGCTTAGAGGAAACACTGCTCTCAGCCCTACCTACTTCACAGTGAGTCTGTTGTGGGGAGGGGGAGGGAAAGGAGATTATAAACCGCTCTGAGACTTCCACATGAAGGCCGGAGTATAAATCCAATCTCTTCTTCTAAATTCTGCGGTGTGCCATGATGTGGCCCCGTTACCCCACAAAACTGTTGTGAGGACAAAATGGAAAGGACACTATGCACATACGGAATGTTCCCTGAAGGAATGGCAAGATGTAAATGTATAGACCTGCAGACCTCCCTAACAGATGCAGATACCCATAACAAAGAGGAACAGAAACATATTACGTAACCACTTCACACCCTAGAATTACCCAACTAGAGACTGCCAGGGCGTAACTGACACATGCGCTCCCAGCTAAAGAAGAGATATCCCAGGGGACAGTGTCACAGGAAACAAGGTACTTGTGGCAGAATTTTAGGGGAGACAAGGCCATTTTGGGGGATCAGCTGAAATTGACTTAAGTTCCTATAATTTAGTTCTATCTCCCATAGAGCTTTGCCGTTTGGCTGCCCCTATAGTCTGGTTACTGATGCCCTCTGTCCTAGTACATAGCTTACATATGTCAAGTCCTTGGTGCCACAAGCTTCAAGTCTAGACATGTTTATCTCAGAGGCTCCTCAACCATTACCCTTGACTGAAGTTGTCGAAGGCTTCTTGAACCCATAGATGATACACTCAATCTGGGCAATGTTCCATATGTCAACGAGGGGCAGGGTATGGTTCTCATCATGTGCCTGACTGACAACTATACGTGTACCTATAGAGTTGAGCAAGTTGTACATATATACAGGGGTCATTTCCTGCTGGAACGCACAGGAGCGGAGCTCTGGCAGCAAGGAGCCTAGTGGCGGGTACATGCAACAAGCCCCGCCCCCTGCTCCCAGCAGCCCTCAGTCGGGCCACAAGAAGCAGCCAGGTAACTTGCAGAGCCCCCACCAGCCCACCTTCAGGTACAAGCTCTCCCTCCTCTGTGAGGGCAGATCTGCATGTTCCCCCCTCCCATAGCTAGCAATCCAAAACAGTCCACTGGAGCCTGAGTGGTGGGTGTTGCCTTCTGACACACTTCCGGTGATGTCAGGGGGTGTGGTATATGCAAATAAGTTATGCTAATGAGTTATGCTGATGAGCTCCTGCACCTCTTTT
>NW_015164229.1:477796-480744 GCF_001447785.1 Gekko japonicus
CGACACAGCCAATGGAAGGTGGGGAAGCTTCTGACGGACAGCTCAAGCGTCCAAACACTGTTGGTGCGCATTTTCTCTCCACTGCGTCTTACTCAATTATATACAGGGCTATTTTTGGGCAGGAACGCACACGAACGGAGTTCCGGCTGGCTCCCTAGTTGACCACGCCCAGCAGGAACTCATTTGCATAATAGGCCACACCCAACAGCAGAAACTCATTAGGATTGGCTACATTAGGGGTGTGTGGCCTAACATGCAAAGAAGTTCCTGCTACAACAAAAGGCCATGGGTTTTGACAACAAACAAGGTGAACAGAATAAGAAGCAAAAGGTGGGTGTGGCTGGATAACCACACTTCTGGTAACATGGGGGTGCGGCCTAATGTACAAATGAGCTGTGCTGTCAGGGGTGTGGCCTAATATGCTAATGAGTTTCTGCTGTTGGGTATGGCCTATTATGCTAATGGTTTCCTGCTGGGCTTTTTCTACAAAAAGAGCCCTGAATAAGGGAGAGATATGCGCCTTGTATTCTCATTGGGGGCTCCTACACACCAACCACCCCAAGGATTTGTTCGGTTCTTGGTGGGTGTCCGGAATTCATGCCTTTACTTACTATAAGTGTACACAATTTTACATATTGGGGATAATGTTTTTGTCTGCTTTGCTTTAAGATTTTTATATGCTTTTAAGGTTCAATAAATAAACCTGGTCTGCAGCATTTGTTCTCTCTCAGTCTCTCTCTCATAATATGCTTTTAAGGTTTAATAAATAAACCTGGTCTGCAGCATTTGTTCTCTCTCAGTCTCTCTCTCATAAAGTTTGGTCTCTGGCTGGCCATCCATCCACCCCAGGAAAGAACGTGGATGAGTTCTGGGGGTGCCAGACAGCTGCCTGAGCACTAGAATTCCCTTGAAGTAGTCCACGGACATGCCTATCTATGCATACTACAGGTGTTTCAATGTATCCGAAGAAGTGTGCATGCACACAAAAGCTTCTACCCAGAATTAAATCATGTTGGTCTTTAAAGGTGCCACTGGACACAAACTTTGTTCTATGCATACCACAGAATACCACCTTTATATCTCTTCAACCCATAGGCTCTCCCCAAGGATTCCTGGAGACTGCTTGGAGAAACAACGACTGAGGGGTGACATGATTGAGGTTTATAAGATCATGCATGGGATAGAGCAGGTCGAGAAAGAAGTCCTTTTCTCCCTTTCTCACAATACAGGAACTCGTGGGCATGCAATGAAATTGCTGAGCGGTCGGGTTAGAACGGATAAAAGGAAGTACTTCTTCACCCAAAGAGTGATTAACACTTGGAATTCACTGCCACAGGAGGTGGCGGTGGATACAAGTGAGGAAGGTTAAAGCACTATGAGGAAAGGTTAAAGCGCTTAGGGCTCTTTAGCTTGGAGAAACGACGACTGAGGGGTGACATGATTGAGGTTTATAAGATTATGCATGGGATAGAGCAGGTCAAGAAAGAAGTACTTTTCTCCCTTTCTCACAATACAAGAACTCGTGGGCACTCCATGAAATTGCTGAGTGGTCGGGTTAGAACGGATAAAAGGAAGTACTTCTTCACCCAAAGAGTGATTAACACATGGAATTCACTGCCACAGGAACTACAAGCATGGACGGCTTCAAAAGGGAATTAGATAAGCATATGGAGCAGAGGTCCTTCAGTGGCTATTAGCCACAAGGTATAGATAGGGGCTCTGGGGCAAGTGATGCTCTGTCTTCTTGGTGCTTGGGGGGGGGTCAACAGTGGGAGGGCTTCTAATGTCCTGGCCCCACTGGTGGACCTCCTGATGGCACCTGGTATTTCTGGCCACTGTGTGACAGAGTGTTGGACTGGATGGGCCTTTGGCCTGATCCAACATTGGCGTCTCTTATGTTCTTATGTTCTTAAGTGATGCTCTGTATTCTTGGTGCTGGGGGGGGGGCAACACTGGACGGGCTTCTAATGTCCTGGCCCCACTGCTGGACCTCCTGATGGCACCTGGTATTTTAGGCCACTGTGTGGCAGAGTGTTGGACTGGATGGGCCACTGGCCTGATCCAACATGGGCCTTTCTCATGTTCTTATGACAAATGGCTCTGAATGTCTCTGAGGCCTTCCTTTCACAGGCCTACAATTCTGAGGGAAGAAAGATCCCTGCACTTTTAAGTCTAGACAGCGTTAAGTAGGCCCTGAAAAATATTAAATTGTACACATAACTCAGTGTTTGTCGTGAGAGACAGCATACTTTCTCCCGAAACCATCCCTTTTCCTAATTTTCCCTGACAGAAACAGAGACGCCTCCTAGCTATCAGTTTCAGGTCTCTTGAGACACCAGAACAACCCTGCTAATCTGGTGCAGATAAAACAAAAGATATTTCAGCGCTCTTCCAAACAATTCACAGGCAATAAAAGTGCATATCTATCTTATTTATAACACGCAGTCCCTCACATCTCCCCTTGCTTTTCTCCGCATAGACATTTATAATATTTTGGTACAGAAAATACAAGCTCTTAATGTATAATTTAGCGCTACCCACTTTAGCAAAATAATAATAATAATAGTAATATCAAACCTTTTAACAAGAAGGTACAACCGACACCCACAGACTACAGAATGGAAGAGGGGAACCGAAAGACTAGCACAGGAAATGATAAGAGATGTATTATCAGAAAGGTAAGCTGTAAATAGAAAGGGTAACTCAATTGGTCCCCCAAAGTGCAGAACGAAGAATAAAACTTGGTTTCCGATCATGTACAGCTCGTAAATGTTTTCTGCCCTGTTCTGGGTAGTCCAGGCTAGCCTGATCTTGGAAGCTAAGCAGGGTTGGCTCTGGGTAGTTCTTGAAGAAGAAGGTTGGATTTATACCCCGCCCTTCACTCGGAGTCTCAGAGTGGCTTACAAACTCCTTTCCCTTCCCCTCCCCACAACAGACACCCTGGGAGG
>NW_015164229.1:481061-485964 GCF_001447785.1 Gekko japonicus
AAGGCCGGCGGCGGCAGCCGGGACCGTTGGGGGCGGGGTGTGTGGCCTTATGACACACTTCCAGTGATGTCAGGGGGTGTGGCCTTATGACACACTTCCGGTGATGTCAGGGGGTGTGGCATATGCTAATGAGTTATGCTAATGAGTTCCCCTAGCTCTTTTTCTACGAAACGACCCCTGGTCAGAACTATGGCTTGCCCAAAGTCATCCAGCAGCTGCAAGTGGAGGACTGGGGAATCAAACCCGGCTCTCCCAGATTAGAGTCCACACACTTAAACACTACCCCAAACTGGCTCTCCAAGGAAGTCCAGGGCTGCTATGCAGAGGCAGGTAATGGCACAACACCTCTGAACATCTCTTGCCTGGAAAACCCTACGGGGTTGCCGTACATTGGCTACAACTCAATGGCAAAAACAAGAACAACACAGTTTTCCACGACCTTGAGGTGGTGAAACACACTGTAGTGTTCCAGTCCCATCTATGATTTTTTAAAATACATTCCTGTGTATGGGCAAATGGTGGTTGGTGGGACCATTTTTACCTGCTTTTTGCTGAACAGGAAAGTGTATAGCATCATGTACAGTGATACTGTGGCTGCAATCCGAAGGATACTTTCCTGGTGAACCTCCCTATGTTGTCCTGACTGTTTTAGGAGCCAGTTTGGTGTAGTGGTTAAGTGCGTGGACTCTAATCTGGGAGAACTGGGTTTGATTCCCCACTCCTCCACTTGCACCTGCTGGATGACCTTGGGCAAGCCATAGTTCTGGCACAGCTGTTCTTGAAAAAGAGCTGTTTCTGTCAGAGCTCTCTCAGCCCCACCTACCTCACAGGCAGTGTTCCCTCTAAGTGTAGTTAGTGTGAGCTAGCTCACAGTTTTTTAGCTTCCAGCTCACATATTTTTGCCTTAGCTCAGGAAGGATGGCTCCAGAGCAAACCAATTTACACAGTAGCCAAATCGCTCGCTCACAACTTTAATGCCAGTAGCTCACAAAGTAGCATTTTTGCTCACAAGACTTCACAGCTTAGAGGGAGCATTGCTCACAACTTTAATGCCAGTAGCTCACAAAGTAGAATTTTTGCTCACAAGACTCCACAGCTTAGCTCCCTGCATGGCTCACAGGGTGTCTGTTGTGGGGAGGGGAAGGAGAAGGAGTTTGTAAGCCGCTCTGAGACACCTTTGGGTAGTGAAGGGCGGGGTATAAATCCAATCTCTTCTTATATTTTTGCCTTGGTATTTTTGTCACAGGATTACAGCTGAATATCAAGAAAGCAAAAGTACTGACAATGGGAGAATTACACAGCTTTAAGGGTGACGACAAAGAAACTGAAACTGTTAAAGATTTTCTATTCTTTTGCTCCATCATCAGCCGAAAGGGAGACGGCAACCAAGAAATCAGAAGGAGACTGAGCCTGGGATGGGCAGCCATGAAGGGAGCTAGGAAAGACCCTTAAGTGTAGAAGAAGAAGAAGAAGAGATTGGATTTATATCCCGCCCTTCACTTGGAGTCTCAGAGCGGCTTACAAACTCCTTTCCCTTCCCCTCCCCACAACAGACACCCTGTGAGGTGGGTGGGGCTGAGAGTCACAAACTGCTCTTTTTCAAGGATAGCTGTGCCAGAGCTTGTGACTGACCCAAGGTCACACCAGCAGGTGCAAGTGGAGGAGTGGGGAATCAAACCCGGTTCTCCCAGATTAGAGTCCGCGCACTTAACCACCACACCAAACTGGCTGTAAGGATGCATCGCTGGCAGTGACAACCAAGATCAAGATAATGCGTACGTACCATAATGTATCCCCCTTACTATATGTGGGTGTGAAAAGTTGGACAATGAAGACAGCTGATAGGAAGAAAGTGGATTCATTTGAAATGTGGTGCTGGCGATCAAGACTGAACTTTTGATGTGGGTTAGAAGATAGAGTTTGGGTCAAGGTAGGTTTGATGTTTCCCAAGGTATTGAGTTTGAAATAAGAGAGGAACAGGAGGAGTAAATTAAGATGGATTTTGACACCAGTTAGAAGGTAGAGTTTAGATGTAAACTGGCTTGATGCTTCCTAAGGTAATGAGCTTGATAAACCAAGGTAAACTGTAGATTAATTTAAGACAGCTCTGGACCTGTAATAAATGTAAGAGTAATGGGGAATTTATGTTTAAATGAGGAAGTAGTGACAAACCTTGACATAAAATATTAATAAGATATTAAATAACTTTAAACCCCTATATCATAAACACAGAAAAGACAAGACATAGGAGAAAAGATATAGAACAGTAATTTTTGTAAGAGTTATAGGTATAACGCTAAGGAAAGATTAGAGCAGACAGTTAAGAACCTATAAAAGGTTATAGAAGTATGAATTATCAGTCAATGCAGATTAGAATTGGAGAAAGGAATGGGAAAATCAGTTATAGAAGATAGGTGGGATATGTTTCTCTGTGTTGTTTCGAAAAAGAAATGTGGAAAAAGACATTGGAATATATGTAATTTCGTTGATGACCTTGTAAATGTGTAAGATATAGGGTTATAAAAAACCAATAAATATAATTGCAAAAAAAACAAAAAAAAAGACTGAACTTTCCCTAGAAGCTAAAATGACCAAATTGAGGCTATTGTACTTTGGTCATATCATAAGAAGACAAAAGTCACTGGAAAAGACAGTAACGATCGGGAAAGTGGAAGGCGGCAGGAAAAGAGGAAGACTCAACCTGAGACGGATTGACTCCATCAAGGAAGCCACAAAGGCCCTCTGTTTGCAAGAACTGAGCAAGGCGGTTAACGGTGGGACATTTTGAAGATCATTAATTCATAGGGTCACCATAAGTGGGAAGCAACCAGAGGGATCTTAACACACACACTCGCACACATTTGTAATTGTTCTGTTCCTCCATGTGATGCTCAATAAAACTCCCAAATGTTTGTTTTCTTTTCAGGTTTGCTACCTATTTAACCCACAGACTAATTAACAGAGTGTATTTGTGGTTTCTGTCAAGCATCTGAAAATTAAATTAGATAACTTATCATAGATACATGCTATTAACAAACTCACCTCACTGCACATACCTATTTTTTCAACCCAAAATGCCTCTGTCAGTGGGTCAGTAGCATTTCAATAGCTGTGTCTGCTAAGGTGAATAAATTCAACAGCTGAAGCTTCTCTGAGTAGGGAGAGGACAAATTGGGCTTTGCCTGTTTAACTGGTATGCCCAAGTGCTGTTTAAAGGCACGGAAGCCAGGCCTTAAAACAAACAAACAAAAAAAAAACACGCTAGCAATGTTAAATTTTTGCACACATGATATAATGATCCCATTTTTGTGCATGAACGATCCGATTTCTCTGCTCTCCCGTATCTACAGCAATGTGTGCGCCTTTACTTTTGCAGGTGTTTTGTACGCTGTGTCCTTGTGTGCGCCTTTACTTTTGCAGGTGTTTAAAAATTCTTTGTACGCTGTGTCTTACTTCTTGAAAAACAGCAAAGCACTCAACTTTGACAGTTTGTCCCACACAAACTTTTCTTCAGTCTTTAGAGCCAGTTTGGTGTAGTAATTAAGTGCACAGACTCTAATCTGGGAGAACTGGGTCTGATTCCCCACTCCTCCACATGCACCTGGCTGGATGGCCTTGGGCAAGCCATGGTTCTGATAAGAGCTGTTCTTGAAAAAGAGCAGTTTCTGTCAGAGCTCTCTCAGCCCCATCTACCTCACAGGGTGTCTGTTGTGGGGAGGGGAAGGGAAAGGAGTTTGTAAGCTGCTCTGAGATACCTTTGGGTAGTGAAGGGCGGGGTATAAATCCAATCTCCTCTTCTTTATTTATTTTTCATTATGTGTAATTCCACCCACCTGGAATATAGCACTGAGATAACTAGACAAAATGGAAAAGCAAAGCAAAACAAAACAAGAAGATGACCAAGAAGGGAGGCTATCCTAATCTGTTATTATCAGGCCCAATTTCAATATGACGCCGGAGAGGCAAAGTGCCAGTCTCGCCAACTTTGAATAGACGCTGAGCCTTGTTGAACCTGCACTACTAGCTGTACAAAGCCACTTACCATTTGTATATCAGAAATTCCTAGTCCTTGTAGATACTGGGCTGGCCTACTAATAGGGTTGCCAGTTTGGGGAGGGGAGGGACCTCAGCAGGGTATAATGTCATAGAGTCGAGCCTCCAAAGCAGCCATTTTCTCTGGGTGAACTGATCTCTGCCACCTGGAGATTAGCTGTAATCCCAGGAGATCTCCAGGCATCACCTGGAGGTTGACAATCCTACATGCTAACTCAATAGGGTTGCCAACTCCATGTTAGGAAATTCCTGGAGATTTGGGGATTGGAATTTGGAACCTGGGCAAAGTGGGGTTTGGAGACAGGAGGGACCTCAGCAAGGTACAATGCCATAGAGTCCCCCCCTCCAAAGCAGTCATTTTCTCCAGGGGAACTGATCTTTGTCATCCGGAGATCAGATATGGTTCTGGGAGACCTGCAGGCCTCACCTGGAGGCTGGCAACCCTAAATTTCAGCATTGTGTGTAGGAGCTTTGTGCAGGCTGTGCAAAATTGAGAGGGAAGCTCTTTGGCCTTGCCAGCCTGTCATTTAAATCAAGACTTTATTGAGACTTTCATGAAGGGTTAAAAGAGAAACAAAAGCAATTGCATCATCACGCAGGGCTCTTTTTGTAGAAAAAGCCCAGCAGGAACTCATTAGCATAATAGGCCACACCCAACAGTAGGAACTCAATAGCATATTGGACCACACCCCTGACTAGGGCTGCCAAATGCAGCCGGGGGGCGGGGAATCCCCCGTTTCCCGGCGCGCCGGAATCGGGGCCCGGGGGAAACCCCACCCCCGCGTGCGCGTCACCCGGAAGTGACGTCGCACGCTGGGGGCGGAGCCACACCATTTGAGGGGAAAACTCT
>NW_015164229.1:486251-494396 GCF_001447785.1 Gekko japonicus
GGGGAGAGGCAGGGAGGAAGCAACTTACCCTCCCTCTTCTCCTGCCTCCTCCTGGCTGAATGAGGGCCGGAAGCGGGGTGGCCGGAAGCAGGGGGCGGGGCTTCGTCATGTGCCCCGCCCCCTACCTCACCTGGGGGGACTGCGATCCCCCGCGATCCCCTCCGAAATGACCTCTGGGCAATATCAGTTTTGGTAGTCCAGTGGTCTGATCCACGATAAGGCAGCTTCGTCTGTCCCCTGTTCTCTCTTGAACCTCCATTACCTCTTTTATTAACCCCACTCCTTTGACAGGGAAGAAACGAAGCAGATGAACTGAAGCCTTTCTTAGCATGGAAATAAAAGAGATGGGGGAAAGCTTGCTTTTGTTAAAAGGCACAAGAGTATTAAGCAAAGTTGGCAACCCTATTTAAACTTTATTCCTATATGTACACTCCTGGCAAGGCCTGCTGGCGTGATGAATAAAAAGTCAAATGAAGCATTTGCCCTCACAAATTTGCCCTTTGCAAGGCTGGCGAAGGCTACACCTGTTGGCTTTCTGTCTTCCCTATAGCTCTGTCAAAGACACCCTGCCAGCCTTGTTAGGCATCTATTTCTCACCACGTTAATTCGATCCCATCCGTCCATCCTTCAAGGAGCTAAGAGTGGCCTCTCCTCCATGTTATCTTTACAACAACCCTGTGAGGTAGGTTAGGCTGCCTGGCCTAAAGTCCACCACCGGCTGTCCCCAGGCCCAGCCAGAATCAGTTAGGGAAAGCTCCAGTTCTCGGGACAGTTTTTAAAATCATCAGTCATTTGTTATTACGATTAGCATTATTTATGCAGGGCTCCCAAACCAAGGCCTCAGAAAAGCGTTGCCATGGAGCTGACAACCAACCAACCGCCCCGCCCCCGGGATTGTTGAAACACGCCCTCTTATTTTCTATCGACGAGTCGCGGCGTGCGAGGCCGCTCAACGCACAACAGCCAAAAGCCACGCCCCCTCCGCATCAGACAGTCGAAGACGTGAGGCAACCGTTAGGGAGACAACTCCGGACAAGCCACGCCCCTTGGTCTTGCATTGCTCCACCCTCCTCCCCGCAACATCTTAAGCCCAGCCCCTCGCCTGCTTGTCTCCCCTCCTCCTCCAATGAACAACGGCGGTCAGTCCGAGCCCGCCTCGGAGGCAGATGCCAGCCAATCCGAATTCTACTCTACGCAGCGACCGGCACCTGCCGTTCGCCCCGCCCCTCATCTCCTTTCTGGTCAGAGCGGCTGTCGTCGGGGAAGGAAGGTGCGCCGGGTGATGCGGGTAAGGCCGGGGCGCTTTCTCCTCCGTCTCTTTCTTCACGGGCTCTTCCCTGCGGCCTCGCCTCGGCGCCGGTCCTCTGTTGCCCTGGCGGCCGGGGAGCGGCTTTGTCAGCGCTGCGGCTGTTTCGTGAGGGGCTGGGAGGGATGCTGAGGAGGGGGAAGGCAGACGACAGGTAGGTTGTGTGTGAATGGCAAGCCAGGGTTTAAAGGGCTTAGCACGTACGTGGTGAATGGAGGACGGTGGAGACTCCGTGGTTACAAATAAATGTATCATCTGTGCTCAGAATGTTGGATGTGCATTTTTTTTGTACAACAGCCCTGTCAGGTTGGCTGGTAGTACCCCCAAAATTGGGGTTGCCAACCTCCAGGTGAAGTCTGGAGATCTTCTGGGATTACGGTTCGTCTCTAGGCTACAGAGGTCGGTTCCCCTATAGGAAATGGCTGCTTTGAAAGGGGGTATCTATGACATAGAGCTGGCCCATAGAATCGCCAGGAGTTGCGCATGACTGAATGGCTAACAGCAACAACAACAGTCTATGGCATTAGGCTGTGTACTGTGTGTTGTATTATATATTGTTTTAATGGCTTAGTTATTACTAATTTTGTTCACTGTTTTAATTGTTACCGTGTTAAATATGATGATGTGCACCGTCCTGAGCCCTTTGGGGGAGGGCGGTTTATAAATTTAATAAATAATAGTAATAAACTCTGTTAAGATCCCTCCATTCCCCAGATCTTGCTCTCCCTTGGCTCTGCCTCCAAATCTCCAAGCGTTTCCTAGCCTAGAGTGGGCAACCCTACCCATGTTGGAGGTGGAAGGCATTTAATTATTTATCCCCTTTCTTCCCGGAGATCAAGGTGGATTATGTAGTTCTTCTTCCATTATACTTTCACAACAACCCTCTGAAGTAGGTGAGGCTGAGAGAGTCGGGCAGTGGCTTAGTGGTAAAATGTCTGCTTCCCAGGCTGAACTCCAGTTCCTCAGAGCCTTTAGTTAAAAAGGAGCAGGACTCCTGCCAGTTGGGCTAGACAGTATTGCCCTTGATGGACTCAGTGGTCTGCCTTTGTATAAAGCAGCTTACTGTGTTCTTATGAGCATGTGACTGGCCCATGGTCAGCTGATGAGCTTCATGGCAGAGTTGGGATTTGAACCTGGGTCTTCCAGATCTCGCCTGGCCTGGATAGCCCAGGTTAGCCTGATCTCATCAGATCTTGGAAGCTAAGCAGGGTTGGCCCTGGTTAGTATTAGGGTGGGAGTCCGCCAAGGAAGTCCAGGGTTGCTACACAGAGGCAGGCAGTGGCGAACCACCTCTGAGCGTCTCTTGTCTTGCAAGCCCTATGGGGTTGCCGTAAGTCAGCTGTGACTTGATAGCAAACAAAGCAAGCATCCGGATCTTAGTAGTCTGACCACTTCCCCAAACTGACCGAAAACAGATTGCTTAATGCTGCCTTGATGAACTTGTTGCGGAACTGACATTTAAACCGGTCGTCTCTTTGCACAGCCCGGCCTGTTACCTGTTCTGTTATTAATTCCTAATACTTGGTATTCATTTCTCAATATAATATTTGTTACTGTTATAACCAATGGTCCCGCTAAGCTGTGGAATCCTGTGAGCAAAAATTCTATTTTGTGAGCTACCGGCATTAAAGTTGTAAGTGAGTGATTTGGCTACTGCATTAATCAGTTTGTTCTGGAGCCATCCTTCCTGAGCGAAAGCAAAAATGTGTGAGCCGGAAGCTAAAAAACTGTGAGCTGGCTCACGCTAACTCAGCTTAGAGGGAACAGTGGTTATAACACTTCCTCTAAATGTTTCGCCGGGCGGCCCTTGTAAGTGGCAATCAGCAGCCCTCTGCTATGTGAGGGTGATAATTCTGACCTGTCTTACAGGACTGTTGTAAGGATAACGGTGGGAATCCCCCCTCCATGCTAACATGAAACTGTGATGTAGATCTGCATGCTCTGATGCAGATGGGGAGCCTGAGAAGAGGAGAGTACTGGTTTGCCTAAGGCTGCAAGCTGACTTGATTCTACGGCCACCATTTATTGCCAAGTAACTGTATAAATTCATAGTTTTAGAAGTGCTCCATTTATTATTAAAACCACGGGACAAAAATATCAGAATATTTCCTTAAACTCCAACAGGGCTCTTCTTATGTTCTTACATATTGTTAGGAAGGCATCCTTTCTCTTGCCATTCAGGGACTGTGTGTGAAATGTAAATTTTTGGGGAAAGAGCTACTGAAATAAGTTTTTTTTTTTTTAAGAAAAGGAATTGGAGGGAGGTGGACCCTGTCATAGAACTGAATTTCCTTTTATTAGCAAATCAGTAGGCAGCTGATGACACTGGGGACTTGCATACCTTGTGACTGGCAGTGAAAGTGCATGTTCACCCCCACCTTTTATTTTAGTACAGGTCTCTGCCCCCATCCACTGAGGATGCACTGCTTCAGTTTTCTCTTCTAAGCACCTCCAGTATGATTCAGTTAACAGTTAGAACTGGTGTTATTTTGAAACAAGAAGTGTTAATTCTTGCAGATAAAGTGGGTTGTCAACATCTGGGCTGGGAAAAAAGATTTCCTGTGCCCAGGATGCAGCACCCCCCTGACCTGGATAGCCCAGGTTAGCCTGATCTCATCAGATCTCAGAAGCTAAGCAGTGTCCGCTAGGGCTTGGATGGGAGACCACTAAGGAATACCAGGGCTGTGAAGCAGAGGCAGGCAATGGCAAACCGCCTCTAATTGTCTCCTGTCTTGAAAGCCCCAAGAGGTCTCCATAAGTCAGCTGTGACTTGACGGCAACAAGCAACAACGATGCAGCATCAGTTTTGAAGAAAGCAGCCAGCTGCATCAGTGATTTTTTTAGAGAGCCAGTGTGGGGTAGCGGCTACATAAGAACATAAGAGAAGCCAAATGTTGGATCAGGCCAATGGCCCATCCAGTCCAACACTCTGTGTCACACAGTGGCCAAAAATACCAGGTGCCACCAGGAGTTCCAGCAGTGGGACCGGGACACTAGGAGCCCTCCCACTGTTGCCCCCCTCCAAGAACCAAGAATACAGAGCATCACTTGCCCCAGCCTGAGAGTTCCTATCTATACCTTGTGGCTAATAGCCACTGATGGACCTCTGCTCCATATGTTTATCCAATCCCCTCTTGAAGCCGTCCATGCTTGTAGCCGCCACCGCCACCTCCTGTGGCAGTGAATTCCATGTGTTAACCTGAGAATGTCTGTTTTGTTCAAGAAACAGAGCCTGCCCAATACTAAGTTGTATTCTTTTAAACCAGTTCTGGTTAATTTATAAGCATTAAATCTTTAAGGATGGTTCTGTGATGGAATATTGGTGCTGTATATGTTAACAGAGGGATATTCTTCAAGCACAGTTCCATTGTCTCCCCCTCACACTTGCTGGAAGAGAAGAAGAAGAGATTGGATTTATACCCCACCCTTCACTATCCAAAGGAGTCTCAGAGCGGCTTACAAACTCCTTCCCCTCCCCACAACAGACACCCTGTGAGGTAGGTGGGGCTGAGAGAGCTCTTTCAAGAACTGCTCGTGGGAGAATAGCTCTGAGAGAACGTTGACTGACCCAAGGTCACACCAGCAGCTGCATGTGGAGGAGTGGGGAATCAAGCCCGGTTCTCCCGGATTAGAGTCCGTGCTCCTTACCACTACACCAAACACTAGGCATCCTGTGTTGGCACGGGTCTGTCTTCCCTACTGTTCCTTCAGTGGACCTAGTTAGTAGCCACCTATGCGTCGTAGATTTCTGTGCTCAGATTATTGGTAGGTTTCTGTCCTGTTAAAAACGTGAACAGGAAGTGACACATCCTGTCAGAGTCAGCATTAAAAACCGCAAGGGCTGAGGAGTTTCCACTAAGGGCAATAAGAACATAAGAGAAGCCGTGTTGGATCAGACCAATGGCCCATGCAGTCCGACCCTCTGTGTCACATGGTGGCCAAAACCCAGGTGCCATCAGGAGGTCCACCAGCAGGGCCAGGTTGTGTTGCTTCAGCACCTTTCTTATCACTTAACTGGCCCAGAGTGGGGGATCTGTATGGTAGTTTTGTACAAAACAGTCACCTCACACACAAGACAGCTCCGAACTTGGGTACTGCTGACTTCTGCAGAAGATGTAGGGCACATCAATATTTCTCCTCCTAAACCTGGCTTACAGTTGCATTGCGAAGTCACAGAGCGCAGACTGTCATCTGGGAGAACTGAGTTTGATTCCCCACTCATCCAGATGCAGCTGCTGGTGTGACCTTGGGTCAGTCAGAAGTACTCTCAGAGCTGTTGTCTCAAGAGCAGTTCCCTCAGAGCTCTCTCAGCCCCACCTACCTCACAAGGTGTCTGTTGTGGGGAGGGGAAGGGAAAGGAGATTGTAAACCACTCTGAGTGAAGGGCAGGGTATAAATCCAATCTCTTATTATTTGGTGAAACACGGGTCTGCTTTTTTGGCAGGAAAATTGCCTGTCAGGATGTTACCATTCTTGCAAATTCAGCTGCAATACTAAAAGACCTTTTTAGGGAGTAAGCCACACTTAACTCAGTGTGGTTCATGGGGTCGCGAAGAGTCGGATTCGACTGTGCGACTGAACAACAACGAAAATTGACTTCTGAGTATGCATATGTAGCCCTCACCTGGATGGCCCAGCTAGCCATCAGGTCTTGAAAGCTAAGTAGGCTCAGCCTTGGTTAACACTTGGTTGGGAGACCACTGAGAAGTCTTGGTTAGAACTTGGCTGGGAGACCACCAAGGGAGTCCTGGGTCACCCCATGGAGGCAGGCGATGGCAAACGACCTTGGTTCATCTCTTGCCTTGAAAACCCTACAGGGTTGCCGTAAGTCTGCTGTGACCAGGGGTCGATTCCGGGATCGCCGTTCCCCCAGGTGAGGTGCGGGGGGGCGGGGCACACGATGAAGCCCCGCCCCCTGCTTCCGGTCGGGGTAAAATGGCAATTTGACGCACCCTGTAAGTGCTCAGGGTGGACGGGTGTTCCTTACAGCAGTTTGGACTGTATTTTGGTCCAACGCGGCTTCCCCCAGGCAGGGGGAATGACTGGCAGGCATCAAGACCCAAGAGAGAGTTGAGATTGGTGTGATCAAGTCTCGGAGGAGGCTTGTATTACACTTTGATCCCCTCTCCCGAACTGGGCGAGCACATTCCGGGGGTGTGGCCTTATGACACCCTTCTGGTGATGTCAGGGGGTGTAGCTAATGAATTATGCTAATGAGTTCCCCTAGCTCTTTTTCTACGAAACGACCCCTGTCCACATTCATTTGGAATGTGGCGTTGGAGGCGAGTTTGACAGATACCGTGGAGCGCCCCAAAGAAGAAGACGTGGGTTCTAGATCAAGTCTTATGGTGATCCCATGAATTGCCCTTCTAAATGTCCTCTTGTTATCAGCCTTGCTCAGGTCTTGCAAACTGAGGGCCGTGGCTTCCTTTATAGCAGGGGTGTCAAACATGCGGCCCAGGGGCTGGATCAGGCCCCCGGAGGGCTTCTATCAGGCCCGCAGTGGAACTGGCTGGCTTCCGCTTCTTCTTCCAGTTCTGCTGCTGCTGCGTCATCGTAGGTTTGCAGCTTACAGATACACACACCTGAACAGCATACTCAAGATTGCAACAGCACAGACATTTTGATGCAATAATTCAGAGCAAGAGGTCTCAGTTATCAGACACTGTACTTCAAGTAGAATAGTAAAAAAATTGGGGCGGGAAGTCCTTTTCACTCATGGAAGGCTTGGCTAAATTGCAAGCTTACCAGTGTACCAGTTAAATTATCATAGAATTATTTCACATAATGTTGGGGGTTTCAGATGAAGCAGCCTTATACCGACTCAGACTCTTGGTCCATCAAAGTCAGTACTGTCTACTCTGACTGGCAGTAGCTCTCCAGGGTCTCAGGCAGAGATCTTTCACATCACCTCCTGCTTGGTCCTTTTAACTGGAGAATAGTTATAACAACGTGCACACCGGGTTAAGATTTAAGGAGCAAAATGCTTATACATTAATAGGGTCATATGAACGAAAGAAGAGCCCTGTCGGATCAGACCAGTGGTCCATCTGGTCCAGTATCTTGTCTCACAGAGAGGCCAACCAGTTCCTCTGGAGGGCTGACAACAGAGCGTAGAGGCCAAGGCCTTCCCCTGATGTTGCCTCCTGGCACTGGGAATCAGAGGTTTAGTGCCTCTGAATATGGAGGTTCCCCTCAGTCACCATGGCTAGTAGACATGAATCTGTCTAATCCCCTTTTAATCCAAACAACGAGGGGGAAAGACTAGTGTCACAGGAGTCCCAAATATACAAATTCCACTAGTAGAAGAGAGAATCATAGGGAGAACCTATGATTCACTTCTTACACTGTGAACCTTGGGGTCCGTTGAAATTGCTGAAATCGGGTTCCATTTACACAGCCGGCAAACTGAAGAAGTCGAAGGAAACACATCTTCCAAGTATCTAGAACAGGCATCTTTGCAAAGGCTGTTTGGAGAAAATTATGACTATGTGGACTCCTATCAAATTACACTGACTACATGGACTTTATGTCTTATCTTCAAGGAGGAAACATGTTACAGTATGCAGTAATGTTGTTGCTGTCACACCACCAACTTTATAATTGTTTAATATATTGTTTTGGTCATCCCCTTTTAAAGCTGCTTATTCCTGTGGCCATCATTACATCCTCTGGCAGCGAATTCCACATTTTAATCACTCTCTGTAAAGTAGTATTTCCTATTCTCTAGGGCCTGCTCAGAATGGTACTTAGTGATCCTTAGGCCCCTCACTGAATTACAGTTCTAGGAAGATTTGGTGTGTGTGTGTTATTTATTACTTCCATTTATATCCCACCCT
>NW_015164230.1:0-1647 GCF_001447785.1 Gekko japonicus
CTTGTTTAGCTTCTGAGATCTGTATGGTTATCAAGGCAAGAGACGCGCAGAGGTGGCTTGACATTTCCTGGACTTCCTTGGCGGTCTCCCATCCAAGTGCTAACCAGAGCCAACCTTGTTTAGCTTCTGAGATCTGTATGGTTATCAAGGCAAGAGACGCGCAGAGGTGGCTTGACATTTCCTGGACTTCCTTGGCGGTCTCCCATCCAAGTGCTAACCAGAGCCAACCTTGTTTAGCTTCTGAGATCTGTATGGTTATCAAGGCAAGAGACGCGCAGAGGTGGCTTGACATTTCCTGGACTTCCTTGGCGGTCTCCCATCCAAGTGCTAACCAGAGCCAACCCTGCTTAGCTTCTGAGATCTGTAGGGTTATCAAGGCAGGAGACGAGCAGAGGTGGCTTGCCATTGCCTGCCTCTGCGTAGCAACCCTGGACTTCCTTGGCAGTCTCCCATCCAAGTACTAACCAGGGCCAACCCTGCTTAGCTTCTGAGATTTGTAGGGGTTTCAAGGCAAGAGCCAACCCTGCTTAGCTTCTGAGATCTGTATGGTTTTTGGGCAGGAACGCACAGGAACGGAGTTCCGGCTGGCTCCTGATTTGGCCACGCCCAGCAGGAACACATTAGCATAATAGGTCACACCCAACAGCAGAAACTCATTAGGATTGACTACATTAGGGGTGTGTGGCCTAACATGCAAAGGAGTTCCTGCTACAAAAAAGCCCTGGGTTTTGACCACAAACAAGGTAAACAGAATAACAAGCAAAAGGTGGGTGTGGCTGGATGACCACACTTCTGGTAACATGGGGATGCGGCCTAATGTGCTAATGAGTTCCTGCTGTTGGGTGTGGCCTAATATGCTAATGAGTTCCTGCTGGGCTTTTTCTACAAAAAGAGCCCCCCCCCATAGCTAACAATCCAAAACAGTCAAGTGGAGCCTGAGCGGTGGGTGTTGCCTTCTGACACACTTCTGGTGATGTCAGGGTGTGTGGCCTTTGCAAATAAGTTATGCTAATGAGCTGTGCTAATGAGCTCCTGTGCCTCTTTTTCTACGAAATGACCCCTGCAGCAAACACATCTCATAAACGGGCCATTATTGACAGCACGTCTCAGAAAAAGCTCGAGGCTTTACGTCACATTTCCTTCCATAATCATCGCCTCTGTAATGCGGCAGTGTTTCACCGGTAATGCGGCAAGTTTCAGAGGGCAGCCGTGTTGTTCTGCAGTGGAACAGCCACACTCAAGTCCAGTAGCACCTTAGGGACCAATGAGATTTTGGGGGGTGTGAGGTTTCGAGAGTCAGAGCTCCGTCCGCCAGGTACATCGGGAGGGAGATCTCTGGGGATATAAGGACTCAGATCTCCATTCTGACCTGTGTCCGAGGAAGGGAATTTTTGTCTTTTAAAAGCTTAGACACCCAAATCTTCTTGGTCTGTAAGATGCTCCTGGTCTCAAATCCAGCAGCAATGCGGATATTACAGCTTCTAGAAGGAGAGAAGAGGAGACTGGATTTATACCCCATGGCCCTTCACAACCCGAAGGAGTCTCAGAGCGGCTTACAAACTCCTTTCCCTTCCCCTCCCCACAACAGACACCCTGTGAGGTAAAAGAAGAAGAAGAAGAGATTGGATTTATACCCCACCCTTCACT
>NW_015164230.1:2494-42684 GCF_001447785.1 Gekko japonicus
CTCTGAGACACCTTTGGGTAGTGAAAGGTGGGGTATAAATCCAATCTCTTCTTCTCTCAGAGCTCTCTCAGCCCCACCTACCTCCCAGGCTGTCTGTTGTGGGGAGGGGAAGGGAAAGGAGTCTGTAAGCCGCTCTGAGACTCTTCTGGGTAGCGGGCGGGGTATAAATCCAATCTCTTCATCTCTTCTTCTTTCAAGAACTGTCCTTGTCTTGTCAGAACCACGGCTTGCCCAAGGTCATCCAGCAGTTGCAGGTGGAGGAGTGGGGAATCAAACCCGGTCCTCCCAGATTAGAGCCCACGCACTTAACCCCTACGTCAAACTGGGGACAGTATTGCTCTCTTGAAGTCTTTTAGGGGCTGTCACTCAGAGGAGGGCAGCAAGCTGTTCCAGTGGGCAGCAGAGGAGAGGACTCGCAAGAATGGGTTTAAATTAAGGGGCGGGAAGCTACCGGCTGGATCTTAGGGAAGACGTTTTTGACAGTCCGAGTTGTGCCACAGTGGAATCGGCTGCCTCAGGAGGTGGCGAGCTCCTGCCCCCCCCCCCGTTACTGGCAGTCCTTAAGCAGGGGCTGGACGAACCCTGGTCAGGGATGCTCTAGGCTGGTCCTGCGTCGGGCAGGGGGTTGGGACCAAATGGCCTGTAGGGCCCCTTCCGACTCTGTGCGGTTCTATGACTCTCTCGCTTCTGTCCTCCTTCACGCAGGTGTCCTCCTGGCCGGATCCCGGTTCCGCACTGCTGCTCTTCTTGTGGGGTGAGAAGCCGGGGAGAGCTTGCATCCTTCCCAAGAGCAACGCCCAACAGAGCCGCCGGACGGACCTCTGACCCTCTTCCTGTTTTCCGCCTCCAGAGGCCTCCTCTGGCACCTGCCGCCGCCGCCACCGTCCAGCCTGGGTTCAGTGCTGCCTTACGAGGAACGCCATTCCCTTCCATGCCTGTGCCAGCGCCCTCTTCCTCAGCTGCCATGGGCCCCGGCAAGCTGTTGTCTCCGGACCGGGGGCTGGACACCGGGGCCTCGAGATGGCGGCAGGCCCTCTTCCTCTGTGAGCGGAGCACCTACCGCCCCCCTTTACCGTGTCCCCTTCTCTTTGTTTCAGTGGCAGTTGCAGCGCATGCTGCCACGGTCTCTCGTGGTGGCAGGCGTACGTCTGCAGCAGGATCGGAGAACGTGGCTGGCTCCGGGCTCGCCTCGAGGCAATAAAGGGCTGTGAATTGAGAAAGGGAGTCGGCACGCTTGACATCTCTCCGAGTTCCTCACGGGCTCCCCTTGGAAGCAGGCGAGGGGGTTGTGGGAAGAATGCAAGGGCAGCGGCGTGGAGCTGGCCTCTGGGAAATGCACACGGAGGCGGAAAGCCCCGTGGCCAAACCCCCTCGCAAGTCGTATGTTGCGATTGCGGCGTCAGAACGCGGAAACCGTGCTCCCAACGGTGAAGTCCCGTGTTCTGACACATTAAGTTCCTTGCCGAAGAGCTGATCGTTCGCCTGCGTCAGATCTGTTGGCCCAGAGGAGGTGCCCCTGTGTACCCCGAGTCTGGCCAGGCGTACAAAGGGGACGCTAATCTTCTTTTAGTTGTTTCAGGCTTTCCCCTGCCTTCATTCTCGGAGGACTTGGGATGGGTAAAGAGGGCTATTTTGGGGCAGGAACGCGCAGGAACGGGGTTCTGGCTGGCTCCCGAGATGGCCACGCCCAGCAGGAACTCATTAGCATAATAGGCCACACCCAACAGCAGAAACTCATTAGGATTGGCTACATTAGGGGTGTGTGGCCTAACATGCAAAGGAGTTCCTGCTACAAAAAAAGCCCTGGGTTTTGACAACAAACAGGGTAAACAGAATAAGAAGCAAAAGGTGGGTGTGGCTGAATGGCCACACTTCTGGTAACATGGGGGTGCGGCCTAATGTGCTAATGAGCTTTGCTGTCGGGGGTGTGGCCTAATATGCTAATGAGTTTCTGCTGTTGGGTGTGGCCTAATATGCTAATGAGTTCCTGCTGGGCTTTTTCTACAAAAAGAGCCCTGGAAGACGACTTCAGAAGAGGGAATGCAAACTGTCCCCCCTGCCTTCCCCCAAATATTTATATCCTGTATCCTATATCGAGCTTGGTGCTTGCGCTGGTGTGTGAATGCCTCCTGTCCCTAGAACCGCAACTACTTTAAAGGTAAAGCCAGTCGAATCCGACTCTAGGGTTGCAGTGCTCATCTCTGTTTCAAAGCTGAAGAGCCAGCGCTGTCCGAAGACGTTTCCATGGTCACGTGGCCGGCATGACTAAACACCGAGGCGCACGGAACGCTGTCACCTTCCCACCGAAGTGGTACCTATTTATCTACTTGCAATTTCTTGCTTTCGAACTGCTAGGTTGGCAGGAGCCGGAACTAGAGACGGGAGCTCACTCTGTCATGTGGCACACTCGGGTCTCGAACTGCTGAACTACCGACCTTCCACAGCCTGCAGTTCAGCGTCTTAACCACTTGAGCCACTTTACAGGTGGGCAGAAGCCAGCCAGGCAGCCAGATCTGGAGGCACTTCTGAGACCTGCTTTAGGAACCTGGTGTCTCTCCACAGCACCAGCTAAAAAGCGTTGGTAAACGGGGGTGTCCTTGGTCAGGTGTTTTCAGCAGGCCCCCCTTCGTCTCAAAGAAACAGACACAATTATTATTCTCCTGCAGCTTCTGACTTTCTCTCCCCCCCCCCCCCCCCCGGGCAGGGCAATGTGGGTAGTGTTTTGAAGTCGGTGGACCTTTTGCCGACCTGGAGCCTTGGCCAATGCCAACTTTGCCCTCATTAGGAGAGCTGGCCTCGGGGGGGGGGGGTGTATTGAGGCAGGAGTTCCGACGAGATGGGATGGTCTCTGTGGATCTCTCTCTACGGTCTCTTGCTCTAAGGCATGTTGAGGATACACATATAAAAGGTAAAGGTTCCCTTGCTCGAAAGCCAGTCGAATCTGACTCTAGGGTTGCGGTACTCATCTCCGTTTCCAAGCTGAAGAGCCAGCGCTGTCCGAAGATGTTTCCATGGTCATGTGGCCGGCATGACTAAACACCGAGGCGCACGGAACGCTGTTCCCTTCCCACCGAAGTGGTACCTATTTATCTACTTGCAATTTCTTGCTTTCGAACTGCTAGGTTGGCAGGAGCTGGCACTAGAGACGGGAGCTCACTCCGTCATGCGGTACACTCGGGTCTTGAACTGCTGAACTACCGGCCTTCCACAGCCTGCAGTTCAGCGTCTTAACCACTTGAGCCAGCGTAACCACTTGAGGATACACGTATACAGCCTGTTTAAGCTTAAGTCTGGCAAAGCCAACATTGGCGGGGTGGCAGCAGCTTGGAATACACGGCCGCAGGGGCGACGGCCGTGAGCAAGCGGGCGGCTTGGCTCAAAGGCAGCTGGGAGATAGCACAAATGTTATGAACTCAAGACCACGCGGCCCACGCAGGGGGTAGGCTTGCGTCTGAGGACACGGCTTCTCCCAAAACGTGAAACGCCAGCCAGCAGCTTGCATGTGCCGGAAAGCGGCAGGGAGTCTCAGAACCCTTCTCTTGCCAGCAACTTCCACCCGTTTCTTCCTCGCGGTCCTCTTTTTGTCTCCTGTTCCACTGCTGAAGCAGAAATAAAGTCTGCCTGGGGGAGGAATCTAGGGAGGAAAGTGGCTGCTTCGCCAGTGGAAACGGCAGCAGCCCTCCTCGCTGTCGTTTCCCGCCGAGTGGGCAGCCAGTAGAGGATTCACTACGCTGACTTTTAGCCTTATTGATACGTGTGATCCGTTTGTGAGTTCTGGGGCCGTTTGGTGAGCGGGATACATCCATCAGCATAAGCGAAACTTCCGGAAGGGTTCGGCGGGCCATCTGCCCCCACCTGCCTGGACTGGGGCCGAATGTCTTGTAAAATGCTCAGTAATGCAGTTTCTTCCCCTCCTTCTCCCTTCCCGTAGACTTTTACAAAATGAGATGCGGCCTCCGAGGCCCCAATCAGAAGCAGGAAGAGGAGTGAGGGGAGGGGCGATTTAACCCTTTCGGCCCAGACGCTTCTCTGTCCAGAATTGGCTTTTCCCAAGTCACTCACCCTCATGAAATAATGTCACATTATCAAGGGATAGACTAAGGAAACGCCGTGGAATGGACACTAAATGAGGCAAGTTTTTTAGCCTCCCGTTCACAGATTTTTGTCTCCGCTCAGGAACGAAGGCTCCAGAGCAATCTAATTTATGCAGCAGCCAAATCATTCACTCACAATTTTAATGCCAGTAGCTCACGAATTAGAATTTTTGCTCAAAAGACTCCACAGCTTAGAGGGAACATTGCCTATGACGCTATAAAATAAGATATAAACGGCACAATAACGAATACAGGCAGTGCACAATTTTCAAATAATTCGAAACGTCGTGAATGCACCATAAATTCCAAAGAATACAAAATCGGAAGCAATCCCGGAATCTCCGTTGAGGATTGCTTCCAATTTTGAACTCTTTGGAATTTATGGTGTATTCACTGTGTTTTGAATTCTTTGAAGATTGTGTACTGTATTCATTATTGTGCCATTTATGTCTTATTTAAATTATTTTATAGCGTTATAGGCTTTTTGCCTCTGTTAGCGTCTATAATGAAACTGAAGCTCAAATACTTTGGCCACCCAATGAGAAGGGAGCACTCCCTGGAGAAGACCCTGATGCTGGGAAAGATTGAAGGTCAAAGAACATAAGAACATAAGAACATAAGAGATGCCAATGTTGGATCAGGCCAAAGGCCCATCCAGTCCAACACTCTGTATCCCACAGTGGCCAGAAATACCAGTGCCATCAGGAGGTCCACCAGTGGGGCCAGGACATTAGAAGCCCTCCCACTGTTGACCCCCCCCCAAGCACCAAGATGACAGAGCATCACTTGCCCCAGAGTCCCTATCTATACCTTGTGGCTAATAGCCACTGATGGACCTCTGCTCCATATGCTTATCTAATTCCCTTTTGAAGCCGTCCATGCTTGTAGCTGCCACCACTTCCTGTGGCAGTGAATTCCAAGTGTTAATCACTCTTTGGGTGAAGAAGTACTTCCTTTTATCCGTTCTAACCCGACCGCTCAGCAATTTCATGGAGTGCCCACGGGTTCTTGTATTGTGAGAAAGGGAGAAAAGTACCTCTTTCTCTACCTGCTCTTTCCCATGCATAATCTTATAAACCTCAATCATGTCACCCCTCAGTCGTCGTTTCTCCAAGCTAAAGAGCCCTAAGCGCCTTAACCGTTCCTCATAGGGAAAGTGTTCCAACCCTTTTATCATTCGAGTTGCTCTTTTCTGCACTTTTTCCAAAGCTATAATATCCTTTTTAAGGTGTGGTGACCAGAATTGCACACAGTATTCCAGATGAGGTCGCACCATTGATTTATATAGCGGCATTATGATATTGGCTGATCTGTTTACAATACCCTTCCTAATAATCCCCAGCATAGCATTGGCCTTCTTTATTGCAGTCACACACTGTCTCGACATTTTCAGTGAGTTATCTACTACAACTCCAAGATCTCTCTCTTGATCTGTCTCTGCCAGTTCAGACCCCATCAACGTGTATTTATAGTTAGGATTTTTGGCTCCAATGTGCATCACCTTGCACTTGGCCACATTGAACCCCATTTGCCATGTTGACGCCCACTCGCCCAACTTTGACAGATCCCTTTGGAGTGCCTCACAATCCTCACTGGTTTTCACCACCCTGAACAACTTCGTATCATCCGCAAATTTAGCCACTTCACTGCTTACTCCCAACTCCAAATCATTAATGAACAAGTTAAAAAGCAGTGGACCAAGTACTGATCCCTGTGGTACCCCACTGCTTACACCCCTCCACTGGGAGAACTGCCCATTTATACTCACTCTCTGTTTTCTATTAATTAGCCAGTTTTTGATCCATAAAAGGACTTGTCCTTTTATCCCATGATTTTTGAGCTTGCTTAGGAGCCTTTGATGAGGAACTTTATCAAAAGCTTTCTGGAAGTCAAGGTAAACAATATCTATTGGATCCCCCTTGTCCACATGTTTGTTCACCCCCTCAAAGAACATTAACAGGTTAGTGAGACAAGATCTTCCCTTACAGAACCCATGTTGAGTCTGCCTCAATAGGTTTTGTTCATCTATGTGCCTACTAATTCTTTCCTTAATAATGGTTTCCACCAATTTACCCGGTATCGACGTCAGACTGACTGGCCTGTAATTTCCCGGATCTCCTCTGGAACCCTTTTTAAAGATGGGAGTGACATTAGCTACCTTCCAGTCCTCAGGAATGGAGGCTGATTTTAAGGAGAGATTACATATTTTTGTCAGGAGATCCACAAGTTCACAATTGAGTTCTTTCAGAACTCTTGGATGTATGCCATCTGGGCCTGGTGATTTATCAGTTTTTAAGTTGTTTATCAGTTTTAGGACCTCCTCTCTCGTCACCTCAATCTGACTCAGGTCTTTCAACACCCCTCCCGAACTCAGCGGCTCTGGAGTGGGCAAGCACCTCTCATCTTCCACAGTGAAGACGGAGGCAAAAAATGCATTTAGCTTCTCAGCCATTTCCCTATCATCCTGGCGGGATCTGGTCCATGGGGTAAAACCTCTTCTCAGAAGAGACAGGGACCGCATCTTCATTGTTCCCCCGTGCAATGCCCCTAAAGAGACTTCCCATAAAATTAGCTTTGCAGTTCCCCAGGTCAAGAGGATTGTGGACAGTGGTGGGGGTGGCCTGGCGCTAACTGCCCGTCTCTTTTGACCAGCTTCCCCGGGCGATGGTGCAGGGCTGTTCAGTGGGGTCCGTTCGGTGGGATGCCAGCCTCCAGGTGGGACCTGGGCAATGTTCCCTCTAAGCTATGGAGTCTTGTGAGCAAGTATTCTACTTTGTGAGCTACTGGCATTCAAGCAGTGAGCGGGCAGTTTGGCTGCTGCATAAATTAGCTTGCTCTGGAGCCATCCTTCCTGAGCGAAGACAAAAATGTGTGAGCCGGAGGTTAAAAAATTGTGAGCTAGCTCACACTAACTCAGCTTAGAGGGAACACTGGACCTGGGAATGCCCCAGAATAGCAGCTCATCTCCAGGCTACAGAGGTCATAGAATTACAGAATGTTAGAGTTGGAGGGGACCTTGCAGGTCATCTAGTCCAACCCCCTGCACTCTGCAGGAGCATAGCCGAAAGATAGCCCTACAACATACCCGAAAGATGGTTGCCCAGCCTCCGCTTGAAAACGTCCAGCAAAGGAGCATCCACCACCTCCCGAGGCAGACTGCTCCACTGCTCAACCATTCTTACAGTTAGGAGGTTTCTCCTGATATTTAGCCGGTATCGACTCCCTTGTCATTTCCACCCATTAGATCTAGTCTCGCAATCCAGAGCAAAAGAGAATAGATCTGCTCCATCTTCTATGTGACAGCCCTTCAGATACTTGAAGACTGCAATCATGTCCCCTCTAAGCCTTCTCTTTCCCAGGCTGAACAGATCCAACTCTTTCAGCCTTTCCTCCTAAGACTTGGATTCCAGCCGTCTCACCATCCTGGTAGCCCTCTTCAGGGGTCATTTCGTAGAAAAAGAGCTAGGGGGACTCATTAGCATAACTCATTAGCATATGCCACACACCCTGACATCACCAGAAGTGTGTCCTCCCCACAGCCGGCGGCAACCTCCAGCGGGCACCAGCAGGGAGCTCCAGGCCCCGCCCTCCCGCACCTCACCCGGGGGGATGGTGTCCCCCCGCGTCCCCCCCAAATGACCCCTGGCCCTCTTCCCCTGGATAAAATGGCTGCTTTGGAGGGTGGACTCTATGGCATTTGTACTCCACTGAGGTCCTTCCCCTCCCCAAACCCTGTGCTCCTCAGGTGCTATACCTGAAATCTCCAGGTTCTTACCATCCCAGAGCTTGCAACCCTGGCTATTACAGTTTTATTGTGCTATGCCATTCACGAACCTTGCACAAGACCAGCCTTCCTGGCTCAGACCCAAACTCTATCTAGACCTGGGGTGTCAAACATGCATCCCAGGGGCCAGGTGAGGCCCCTGGAGGGCTTTCATCAGGCCCGCAGTGGAACTGGCCATCTCCTGCTTCCAGTTCTGCTGCTGCTGCATCGTAGCTTGCTTCGCCCGACTCTCTCACTCGCTCAGCCAGTTCATGTTTTAACCTGGGGTCCTAGACTCAGAACTCTGAGCATGAGATTTCTGTGGTGAATGTCAATAAATCAAAAGTAGGTTCGCAGCTTACAGTGCTAATGTTTTAAGCATGTTTTTATTTCAAGTAAAAAAAATCTTTGTGTTTGTGTCCTTTATAAAATTTATGTCTCCGCCACCTGGCATTACATTTTATGACACACATGGCCCGGCCTGACAAGGTCTCACTTATGTCAGATCCGGCCCTCATAACGAATGAGTTTGACACCCCTGATCTAGACCAACAACCTTTTTCACATGAGGTCAAACAGAGGCCCATAGAAGGCCCACAGCAGAGGCACCCAGTGTGGTATCCTTGAGCACCAAGGTGAGTGCCCCGGTGTGGTATCTGTGAGTGTAATGTATTCAAAGCTGTCTTGAATGCAGGATCTGTTGTGAATCATCTCATAAGGAAGCAATGTTAAGCTTCATCCTGGGCTAGGATCCAAATACAGCCAATGACATCGCTAGCCCAGGAAAAGTGTATCCAATCACTTCAAGCTAGTCCCCGAGCGGGAACGATCGTAATTGGCTCTTATGCGCTCAATCGTATTGGTTGTTATGTGTATGATAGGCGTGGCTATATTAGCCGGGAAATGTTTAAAAGCAGGACAGCTGCAATGTAAAAGCTGTTCTGGCTATCAGATGTTGATCCGTGTTGGAGAAGTATTCGAGTTGAAGAATAAAGCATGGCTGTGATGGGACTGAAAGCAAATTCAAAGCATATACAAATAAGGATGCATACAGAATGTAAATATTTGAAAAATATATACAAGTGAGAATGCATACAGGATATAATTATTTGAAAAATTTGAAGCTGCAAGGAAAACTCACCCCAGTCTCAAAAGCTGGCATATACTAAGCCAGAATGGTCAGTCAAGGAGGAATAAGGGTCCTTAGCCTGCCATGTGCTGCACCTTAATTTATACCTAATTTCAGGCTGCATCAACACAGGCAAAAGTTTCTTAAAGGTCATAGTGCCATCTAGTTTCCTTTTGCAAAAGGATTTGTCCAACAACTAAACACTGAACAAATCCTTTTGCAAAATGAAACTTGATTCATTTACAATTTAAAGACATATCATCCTTATGGTATGAATCAGAGTATGGATTTTACACCTTATATCGATCAATGATAGTTGCTTAAATGAAACCTAAATATGTTGTTCTAAGTGATGGCAGTTCAGTGCACTTGCTGCTGCTTTATTTTTGAGCAGTATGCATGGCATACTTTTGCCTGTGTTGATGCAGCCTGAAATTAGGTATAAATTAGGTATAAACCTTGCAGCTTCAAATTTTTCAAATAATTATATCCTGTATGCAGTCTCACTTGTATATATTTTTCAAATATTTACATTCTGTATGCATCCTTATTTGTATATGCTTTGAATTTGCTTTCAGTCCCATTACAGCCATGCTTGAATAAGAATTATTCGAAACACGGCATCAGGCATCCGGATTACGCATCGGCTTTTTATGGCTCAGAAAATTTGATGACTTGCACTCCAATTTGGACTCTGATATTGCTTCTATGCTGGAGTAGATACATGGAAAGACTGTAGACTCTGTTTCTATTATGCTTTATTATTGCACTTTGGCCAATTGATTTATATTATATTTGCTGTTATGCTTATTTGATTTATATTGTACTTGCTGTTATGCTTAATTGATCACTTGCTTATTTGCTTGTGTGTTCATTTTTTGCCAGTGGTGTTTTTTTTTTTTTGCACCCTCCAAACCAGCCATTTTCTCCAGGGGAGCTGATCTCTGTCCGCTGGGGATCAGTTGTCAAAGCGGGAGATCTCCAGGCCCCGCCTGGAGAGTGACAACCCTGTTAGCTGTGCAGATGTTTTTAAAATGTTGCGTGGGCAGCAGCTGCCACCACAGCACAAGAATCTACACTGTGTGGCTGCAGCAGCCATTTTGCGGCTGGCTCCGCCTCCTGTGGCAGCCATTTTGCGGCAGCCGTTCTGGGCCTGTGCCCGCTTCGCTGTGTCAAAATTCCCAAGGTGCCTGCAGGCCCAAGGCAGCCCTGGCTTTCAGTACTGGTGTGAGCAGGGTCATTGATTTCTCGGGAGAAAAGACACTTCATGGAACTGCCTGAGCCAGGCAGTCTGGAGGCCACAACAGCAGATTTCACAGCTGCTCCCCAGCGAAGGAGTCAGGAGCCGGGGAAGCAAAAGGAGGCAATTGAGGATGACGGGCATTATTTATTTTTTATTTATAAATTCAATTTATAGCCCTCCCTCCCCGCTGTGCGGGCTCAGGGTGGCTCACATTATCCTGGCCAGCTGTGAGGGATGAGAGGGTTAGAGGTTAGGGGGCCTCTTTGTCGCCCATCCGGAACCTTCCAGTAACATGCGCCTTCCACGGTGATATGCACTGTGCTGGCATCCAGCTTGTGCGCATTTGGGGGAGGGCAGAATTGCCCAGGAGACTCACCCAGTGCCCTGCCAATGAACCGGAATGTTCTCTAATCCCTGCCAGGCAAGGGTGGGATGGGTTGCGCTTGCGGAGGCGAGGGGGCTGACAAAGTGGGTTATGGAAACACTGCGGGAGACTGCGGGGCAGTGCCACGGGACGCCACGGCATTTGGCATCTGCTCTGGGACCTAGAAACACGGGGTCGAAAGTTCAGCCTGGGCGCTTGGCTCCTCCCCCCTCAATGCGGCGGTAGTGGCAGCAGCGGCAGCAAATCTCTTCCTCCATGCCCGCTTGTGAGGGAACTCTGCCGGATTCTGAAGAACTCCATTGTGTTTCCCGACCATTATATTTGGGAGCAAAGGAAAGCCAATGGGACTAAAGGTCTCCCAAAGCTGAGAAGCGTATAGTGGGGATGGCCATCAAGAGTTATGGAATTCTGGTCCTGCTGGTGGACCTCCTGAGGGCACCTGGGTTTTGGCCACTGCGTGAATCAGAGCGTTGACTGGATGGGTGTTTGGCCAGATCCAACATGGCTTCTCTTACGTTCTCTTATGGAGCAGAGGTCCATGAGTGGCTATTAGCCACAAGGGAGAGATGGAACACTCTATCTGGGGCAGTGATGCTCTGTATTCTTGGTGCTCGGGGGGCAACAGTGGGAGGGCTTCTGGAGTTCTGGCCCCACCAGTGGACCTCCTGATGGCCCCTGGGTTTTGGCCACTGTGCGACACAGAGTGTTGGACTGGATGGGCCATTGGCCTGCTCCAACATGGCTCCTCTCATGTTCTGATGCTCTTAATGTACAAACAATCCGTGTACAGTATACCCTTTCCTGTATATGCACACGGAGTAATTCTCATGCTACATTCCATGCATCCACAGCTCAACTCCCCCCCCCACATTTATCCAGGTACCAGTCCCCGTTGTGAAATGTATGCACGTCGGCTCTTCCGTACGAACAGAGGCACACGCAGGATGTCTGCACGTACACCGTAATGTGTCAGCAGGTCTTCTGTTGTCCCGCCTTGAAAAGGCGGGCAATGATGAAAGATAAGCAGAGCCCCTTTGGAAAGGGACGGCAGTAGGAAGACATCTGCACACATGAAAGATGCCCAGGAAATGGAGCTTTAGGATTACCGGGTGGGGGATTTGGGCTCATGGAACAGAAAAGTGTTTGAGTTCAAGGCGAGGGCGGGGAGGGGACATCTGGTCGTACAGCTAATGTGAGTTTGGGTTCATTGCAAGGTCACCATCGCACTGCTTTGCATTGCCAAATGGCGGGATGGGTCGGCCTGGCTCAAAGTCCCTGTGTGCTTAATCCATTTGGACATGAACGTTCATCTCTGTTCATTTAAATCACCTTTTTAGAGCAATCTCTCCCCCCTGGCTCCCTGCTACACATGCCTGGCTAGATAGAAGCCTGTTGAGATTCGGTGTTCTCCAGGGGTCCTGGGGTACCTCCATCCGGGGTTTTATCATTTGGAAGGGATTTAAAGTCCCTTGGGAAAAAAATGGATATTAACGGAACGGGCTAACTTGGCTGCTGATTTCTCCCCTCGCCCTTGCTTCTCAATCCTGCAAACCCAAGCAGATTCAGTCCACCAAAATTTGCAATTCAAGGTAAATTGGGAAGAAGAGTCTTCATGGGAACAAAAGTGGGGGCCAGTTCTTACCACCATGCCAACCGGATGAAGCCACCTCTCCACCAGGATGACCTGATTTGGCACGGCAAACAGTCTAAACCAGGGGTGTCGAACTCATTTGTTAATGCCTGGTAGAAGCCCTCTGGGGGCCTGATCTGGCCCCCGGGCTGCATGTTTGACACCCCTGTTATAAACTCTTGCACATTTCCACACTGCAGCTCACCACCTCTTGGAAAACATTTGAAGCAGGAACGCCAGCATCCAGGTGGGACCTGGGGATCCCCTGGAATAACAATTCATCTCCGGACTACAGAGGTCAGTTCTCCTGCAGAAAATTGATATTTTGGAGGGTGGACTCTATGGCATTTTACCCCACTGAGGTCCCTGTCCTCCCCAGGCTCCATCCCCAAATCTCCAGGAGTTTCCCAACCTGCATCTGGCAACCCTGCCTCCTCCTATCCCCCACTGGTGGACAGTGGGGACCTGGTAACCTTTATTTGAAGCCTGAAGGAGAAGAGGTATTCATTCTCAACATGTCACCTAAATACTGCTTCTGTTGAATTCTCCATAAAACTGCGTTTGGATAGAAATTTGGGATTCTATTAATTGGGAGGACCAAATAAATGAAACAGTAGATAGAATTCTGAATGAAATCTGCATTTTTTGTGTGTGTGTGGACTCTGGCATCATTATTTTTTTCTGCAAAAGCACTAGGCAATTAGTGTCTTCACACATTATCATGTGTGGGAATTATTAACTGGTAATGACAGGCAGTCTTTCCCCCAGAAAACACTTTCCTGGGGGCACCTTCTTTGGGGGATGCTAACTTGGATCCTGTAAATCCAATCCTCACCAAAACTTGGAGGAAAGATAGAGGAGAGTCAGGTGGAGATCTCCTGTGAGTTTGGTGTCTCTAGCTTGTACAGGATCCACTCTATACAGTCCTGAACCTGCACCTGTCAAAATGACCACTGACATTCATTTTAATGGGCAGTTTCAGGAGGTTCAGGAGTGTATAAAATGGAGCCTGTGAAAGCTAGAGGCATCAAAGTCGCAGGGGACCTACCCTAGATGCTCTTCTACATGCCCTCCATGTTGTTGTTTTAAAGTTATGTAAACATTTTGACTGAATGGAGACTGGAAATTTCTCCACTCAGGAACCAGTGCGAATCTTCACGAACAGCTTGAAAGTTCGTGGAAAGTTTGTGCCAGTTGACCTGCCTCGAACTTGACTTCGCGAACCACGAACCAGCCAAAATCTGTCACAAACTTTATTTCGTGAGCTGGTTTGTCCCCATCCCTAGTGGGTTCAGAAGACAGCGACGAAGATGATCAGGGGCCTGGAGGTCAAGCCCACCGAAGAAAGGCTGAGCTACCTGGGAACGTTCAGTCTGGAGAAGAGGAGGTTGAAAGGGAGGACATGATTGCTCTCTTGAAGTAGGCTTGCCAAGTCCCCCTGGGGGGGCGGGGAAATCCCTGCCCCAGAGGCCCGTTCATCGCCGCTGCTGGATCGGGCCCCGGGGGGAACTCCACCCCGACGTGCACGTCTCCAGGAAGTGACGCGACCACGCCGGGCATGCTGGGGGCGGGGCCACAGTCATCTGAGGGGAAACTCTATGGTTTTCCCTCAGATGGTTGTGGCCCCACCCCCAGAGTGCCCGGCATCGTCACGTCACTTCCTGGTGACGTGGATGTGGCGCATGCGCGCTTTGCGCACGCTCCGGGATCAACCCAGGAGTTCCCCGCTCCAGACCAAGGTACGACTTGGCAACCCTATCTTGAAGTATATGAAAGGCTGTCACTTAGAGGAGGACAGGGAGCTATTCCTGTTGGTAGCAGAGGATAGGATTCAAAATAATGGGCCTAAATAACGGGTGGAAAGGTACCAGCTGGATATTAGGACACATTTTTTACAGTCAGAGTTGTGCCACAGTGGAATCAACTGCCTAGGGAGGCAGTGAGCTCCCTGTCCCTGGCAGTCTTCAAGCAGCGGCTGGATGAACACTTGTCAGGGATGCCTTATGCTGATCCTGCACTGAGCAGGGGGTTGGACTAGATGGCCTCTATGGCCCCATTCAACTCTGGGAGGCTAAGATTCAACCAAGACATGAGAAATTCCCAGGGCTTTTTTTTGTAGAAAAAGCCCAGCAGGAACTCATTAGCATAATAGGCCACACCCAACAGCAGAAACTCATTAGCATATTAAGCCACACCCCGACATCACAGCTCATTATCATATTAGGCCACACCCCCGTGTTACCAGAAGTGTGGTCATCCAGCCACACCCACCTTTTGCTTCTTATTCTGTTTACTTTGTTGTCAAAAACCAGGGCCTTTTTTTGTGGCAGGGACTCCTTTGCATGTTAGGCCACACACCCCTAATGTAGCCAATCCTAGTGAGTTTCTGCTATTAGGTGTGGCCTATTATGCTAATGAGTTCCTGCTGGGCATGGCCAACTCAGGAGCCAGCCGGAACTCCGTTCCTGTGTGTTCCTGCCCAAAGATAGCCCTGGAAATTCCTAACAAAAGGAGAGAAAGTTGAGTGGACCCACACTGTTTCCCGAGACCTTAGATGGCTGAGGGGTTGAGACCGCCGCTCATGGAACTGAAGGTCTCTCCTTGCGACTTTGAGGAGTTTACCAACACCCGACGCACTGAGAAGGATCAAGAGAGTGCTGAGAAAGGCTCATCTCTCCCTCTCACCCCCCCAACCCTGTGGTGCCCTCTAATTCACCCAGAAAGTATCTTTTTCTTGGCAAGAACGGGAAGGTCATGACCCGCCTGGGGCCTTTTGTTACACCCCAGATGATCAACCATCGTCCTGTTGATGGCCTTGGAGAAGCCAGTCCGGAATGATCAGCATCCATAGCCCCTCCTGGGCAGACACGATTACGCCTCAGCTGGGTCAGCGGGAGGACGGGGGGGGGGGGGGGGTTCGTGCAGTCTGCTACATAGTAGGCACCGAGCCAGGCTAGCCTCTTCCCCCAGTTCTAGCTCTTCTGAAGATAAGAAGGACCAGGGGTCATTTCCTGCAGGAGCGCACAGGAGCAGAGCTCCGGCAGTAAAGAGCCCAGGGGGCGGGCACATGCAACAAGCCCCGCCCCCTGCTCCCAGCAGCCCTCAGTCAGAGCAAGAAGCAGCCAGGTAAGTTGCAGAGCGCCCCCCCCGGCCCAAAACAGTCCAGTGGCACCTTTAAGACCAGGTTTTATTCAGGTACAAGCTCTCCCTCCTCTGCGAGGACAGATCTGCAATAGCTAGCAACCCAAAACAGTCCAGGGGAGCCTGAGCAGTGGGTGTTGCCTTCTGACACACTTCCAGTGATGTCAGGGGGTGTGGCATATGCAAATAAACTATGCTAATGAGTTGTGCTAATTAGCTCCTGCACCTCTTTTTCTACGAAATGACCCCTGACAAGGACTTTGCTGATTAGGATGGGGTCACACCGTGCAAAGGGAGTAAGGTTGCCGGTCCCTCCTGGCCACCAGTGGGGGGATGGGAGGTGGTAGGGTTGCCAGATCCAGGTTGGGAAACTCCTGGAGATTTGGGGATGGAGCCTGGGGAGGACAAGACCTCCGTGGGGTACGATGCCATACAGTCCACCCTCCATAGTCTCCATTCTCTCCAGAGGAACTGATTTCTATCGTCTGGACAGGGGTCGTTTCGTAGAAAAAGAGCTAGGGGAACTCATTAGCTTAACTCATTAGCATATGCCACACCCCCTGACATCACCGGAAGTGTGTCATAAGGCCACGCCCCCTGACATCACCAGAAGTGTGCCATAAGGCCACACCCCCTGCCATCACCGGAAGTGTGTCATAAGGCCACACCCACCACTCAGTTAGTCTTAGTCTTAAAGGTTAGTCTTAAAGGTGCTATTTGTTAGTCTCAAAGGTGCTATTTGAACTCTTGGACTATTTTTGCAGCAACAGACTAACACCGCTACCTCGGGGAAGCTCCTGGATGGGGCTGGGAGTCCTAGCGGAGGCCACGTGGAGTGGCCTCGGCCAGGCAGAGGGGGAGGACGCCAACTTACCCTCCTGCTTCTTCCTCCTTCTGCAACAGAATGAGGCTGGAAGCAGGCGGTGGCTGGAAGAAGGGGGCGGGGCTTCATCATGTGCCCCGCCCCCTGCACCTCACCTGAGGGAACTGCGATCCCCCGCGATCCCCCCCAATCGGCCTCTGAGTCCGGAGATGAGCTGTAATTCTGGGGGATCCCCAGGCCCCACCTGGAGGTTGGCAAGCCTAAGAGGAGGGAGGCCCAGGCTGTTCCGTTCACATTGTCAGGCAAACCTCTTGGCCGCCTTTGCTTTGCTTTGTGGACACCAGGAATTTGAGGAGGCTGGCCTTGATGTGAAGATGTCCTTGGCTTCCAGCAAAAGGTCACCCGGTGGGTGGCCAATTTGTCCCTCCCGCCTCTTTTAATTGCAGCTGCGGGGTTCAGAGACCCACCCAGAGGGGTTCTTATAGCAGTAACGAAACACCCCGCTGGGGCTACAAGCCTCCTTTGCCAGAAGACGGTGTGCAGCCGCTGTGTGACCGTGTAAACACATCGCCACCCTGGGCTCTACGAGATGTCAGCGTCCTCCTAGCCCTGGGCCTTTCAGCTTGGCTGCCATCGGCTTTCTGTGATCCCAGTCCCTCCCTTGTTTTAACGCTCTGCCCCAACTGCATTTACTCAGATGCAAGAGCTGCGGCACGTAGAAATGAAATTTCCCCCATGGGGCAGCCACTGTCGTCTTGCCAAAAGCACGGATCCCTATGCTCACGTGTGACCAATGCACATGTCTTATTTTGTTGCCACAGGAGTCTCTTCCGTGGATCCCCTTCGAGAGACCTTTCCCAGGATCTGGATCCAGCAACTGTATTCACGTGGATGGGCCTTCTTCGTTGTGGCCCCCCACTTTACGGAATGGTCTGCTTGAGGGGGTCAGGAAGGCTCCCACTCTCCTGGCTTTCCGCGAACCATGGGAAACCGAATTTTCCAAGAAGGCTTTTCTACACAGGCAATAGAGTTGCCCTGTACTAATTATGGTGCTGGAGAAGACTCTTGAGAGTCCCTTGGACGGCAAGGAGATCCAAGAAGGTCAAAGAAGACGGGGACGGCAAAGGACGAGACGGTTAGACAGTGGCATCGAGGCAACGGACATGAAGTTGAGCGAACTCCAGAGGACAGGAGGGTCTGGCGTGATGTGGTCCATGGGGTCGCAAAGAGTCGGACTCGACTGTGCATGTGAACAACAACAACAATAAGTACTAAATGGTTCACAAAAGTGACTTGGATAAATTATTAGGGACCGTGGTCTGTGCAACTGTGTTAAGTTTGCTGTGAATCGGATCCTACTATGTAATTTTTGCATCATGAAGAAGAAGAAGAAGAAGAAGAAGAGGCGGAGGAGGAGGAGGAGGAGGAGGAGATTGGAGATTGGATTTATACCCCGCCCTTCACTACCCAAAGGAGTCTCAGAGCGGCTTACAAACTCCTTTCCCTTCCCCTCCCCACAACAGACACCCTTTGAGGTAAAAGAAGAAGAGATTGGACTTATACCCTGCCCTTCACTACCCAAAGGAGTCTCAGAGCGGCTTACAAACTCCTTTCCCTTCCCCTCCCCACAACAGACACCCTTTGAGGTAAAAGAAGAAGAGATTGGACTTATACCCTGCCCTTCACTACCCAAAGGAGTCTCAGAGCGGCTTACAAACTCCTTTCCCTTCCCCTCCCCACAACAGACACCCTTTGAGGTAAAAGAAGAAGAGATTGGACTTATACCCTGCCCTTCACTACCCAAAGGAGTCTCAGAGCGGCTTACAAACTCCTTTCCCTTCCCCTCCCCACAACAGACACCCTTTGAGGTAAAAGAAGAAGAGATTGGACTTATACCCTGCCCTTCACTACCCAAAGGAGTCTCAGAGCGGCTTACAAACTCCTTTCCCTTCCCCTCCCCACAACAGACACCCTTTGAGGTAAAAGAAGAAGAGATTGGACTTATACCCTGCCCTTCACTACCCAAAGGAGTCTCAGAGCGGCTTACAAACTCCTTTCCCTTCCCCTCCCCACAACAGACACCCTTTGAGGTAAAAGAAGAAGAGATTGGACTTATACCCTGCCCTTCACTACCCAAAGGAGTCTCAGAGCGGCTTACAAACTCCTTTCCCTTCCCCTCCCCACAACAGACACCCTTTGAGGTAAAAGAAGAAGAGATTGGACTTATACCCTGCCCTTCACTACCCAAAGGAGTCTCAGAGTGGCTTACAAACTCCTTTCCCTTCCTCTCCCCACAACAGACATCCTGTGAGGTAGGTGGGGCTGAGAGAGCTCTTGACAGAAACTGCTCTTTTTCAAGGACAGCTCTTATCAGAACTACGGCTTGCCCAAGGTCATCCAGCACAGGTGCAAGTGGAGGAGTGGGGAATCAAACCCGGTTCTCCCAGATTAGAGTCCGCGCACTTAACCACCATGTGTCCTTTTAATACTTATGCTTTGCTTCTGTTCTGCTTTTCAGACTTTGTTTGGCTCTACAACCCAAATTCTATTTTGTCATTTATTGAACGGCCTATCCTGCCGATTGTATTGACCCTCTCTACGTAATCCGCCTTGAGTCCAAGTGAGAAAGGCAAATCGTTAAGAACATAAATACATAGAATTCAGTTAGCGCTTCGATCCTTCCTTCTTGGGCACACTGACCCATGTGTTAGATCTAGGGTTGCCAGCTGGCCTGGAGAAAAACTGTTCTGTCACAAGATCTCTCAGTCACAAGTTCTCTCAGAGCTGTTCTCTCAAGAGCAGTTTCTGTCAGGGGATTGACTAGGGGATATCATTTACCTCTGGGGCATGAAATACGTCATTGCTCGTTTCCACACACTATGCCCGTGTTATGGGGCAAGATGTTCCCCACCCCCAGGCCTGTTGGCACCTCTAGTTAGATCTCCCAACCGCCACTTCTTACCATTTATCTCTGTAGTGGTTAAGACTGGCAGACTCTAATCTGGAGAACCAGGTTTGATTCCCCACTCCTCCGGATGCTGCTGCTGGTGTGACCTTGGGTCAGTCACAAGTTCTCTCAGAGCTGTTCTCTCAAGAGCCGTTTCTGTCAGAGCTCTCTCAGCCCCACCTACCTCACAGGGTGTCTGTTGTGGGGAGAGGAAGAGATAGTAAATTGCTCTGAGACTCCAAGTGAAGGGCAGGGTATAAATCCAATATCCTCCTCTTTTTCTTCATGGATGCAAATCCCCCTCCCCCAAAGCAGAAAAGAAATACTGGGATTCATAATTACATCACCACATTAGTTCCTCTTCCCTTCTTGCATGCATGCATGGAGTGGATCATGCCGTAAGCGACAGTATTTCCTCAAAAGAGGATAGGGTCATCTCACATTCAACTACATATTACGGTTAGGTTCAAGAATAAAATTTTATTGTGTGCATAAAATTTTTAAGGGGTTATCTTATATTCAGGGTTGTCTTCCTTAAACGCAGTACTTTCCGAACGTTGACACCGTACATTTTCTTTTCACCGTTTCTTTTCAAAATAGAGGACCAACAAAGTTTTAGTCAAGTTTAAGCTTTTGTGTGCAGGCACACTTCTTCGGATACATTGAGTTTTCAATTTATTTGTGATGTGACGGAGCTCTTTAAACTCTTTAAACCCAGGGGCCCTCAGGAGGTAAACCCAGCTGCGACTGAGTGGATTGAGAATCTAGATATTCAGGAGGGTAGACATGTTGGTCTGAAGCAGCAGAACAGAGTTTGAGTCCAGTTGCATCTTTAAGACCAACAAAGTTTTAGTCAAGGTATAAACTTTCGTGTACAAAGTACACTTCTTCAGATACATAGAAGGAGAAGATGATGATGAGGAGGAGATTGGATTTATACCCCGCCCTTCACTACCCACAGGAGTCTCAGAGCAGCTCACAATCTTCTTTCCCTTCCCCTCCCCACAACAGACACCCTGTGAGGTAGGCGGGGCTGAGAGAGCTCTCTCAAGAACTGCTCCTGAGAGAACAGCTCTGAGAGGACTTGTGACTGACCCAAGGTTACACCAGCAGCTGCATGTGGAGGTGTGGGGAATCAAACCTGGTTCTCCCAGATTAGAGACCTTGCTCCTAACCACTACATCAAAGTGGCTCTTCCATTGAGATGGAAGTTAGCAGTCCCTGAGCCCGCTTGCGGGGAGGGCAGGGTAAAAATACTTAAATAAATAAATAAATAAAAATACAAGTAGGTAGAGAGTAAGCAGCAAATTAGCATACATTAGTATAAATTAGGTGTTAAACAGATGCAAGAACCAAACTGGAATCACAAGTTTAGTTTGTGTGGTTATTCCAGTTTGGTCCTTGCATCTATCAAACAACTTTATTATGCTGTATGCCAACTGGGTGGAGCCACCTCTCCTCCGGGATGACCTGGTTTGGCATGGCAAAAAGTCTAAACCAGGGGTGTCGAACTCATTTGTTAACGAGGGCCGGACCTGACATAAATGAGACCTTGTCGGGCCGGGCCATGTGTGTCATAAAATGTAATGCCAGGTAGCAGAGAGACGATGGGAATGTGCTGCTCGCCCTCTGCCGCCCCCGCAGCCTCTTCGGAGTGCCTTTTGCAGCCTGGCACAGGCCCCCTCCCCTCGAGCTATCCCACCCCCCACATGCATTTGCAGCTCGCCCCCTCAGCCCGCCCACTGTGGCCCCCTCCCCACACGGGGGGGGGGACCAGAATGTATCCTTGCCTAGTGGGTGAAAAAACCTGGGGCCATCACTGCTTACAATCTCCTTTCCCTTCTCCTCCCCAGAACAGACACCCATGAGGTAGGTGGGGCTGAGAGAGCTCTTTCGAAAACTGTCCTTAAGAGAACCACTCTGGTTTTCTGTCCTGAAAAACACAAAATGCTCTATATCTTACAACGGCACTACAGATAAGATTAGAATCTCAACAGCCAATCCATATGCAAAAGAACCTCCTCAGGAAAGTTCCTCCATTAGCATGTCACAGCCTGGGGAACTCCTACGAGAGAAAGACTCAGCCCTACCCCACCTTCCTGAGTAGATATAAATTACCTGCCTACCATTTTCTTCTTCTCACCTTGACACAGAGAGTACTCCATCTTTCTCTGTTATACCTCTGAGGATGCCAGTCACAGCTGCTGGCGAAATGTCAGGACCTACAATGCCAAGACCACGGCCATACAGTCCAGAAAATCTACAACAAGTAACGCTGAGAAAACTTTTGACTGACCCAAGGTCACACCAGCAGGTGCAAGCGGAGGAGTGGGGACTCAAACCCGGATCTCCCAGATTACAGTCTGCGCTCCTAACCACTACACCAAACTGGCTCTCAACTGGCGAGGCATGGGCCTTCTTGTGTGGCAGGTGTGGGTTAGCTGTCCTGTGTTGGGTACATCTTCGCTGCTGTTTCAGGCACAGAATCAGGGCCAGGAGGTGATGCTTTCCCCCTGTGACTCATTGCTAGTCTGCAATGCATAGAATGAAAAAGGGCTGTTCTCTGCTTATTAAACAATCGTAGCTGATTAACCTCCTGCCTTTTAAGTGATGAATCTATTACATATTAATAAATGTGCTTAGTACAGGGCTCTCCGCTTCCGTGCCGTTTTCGGATATCAGAGGAAATGCGACGGAAAAGGCTGTTTAATATACGAGAATGACTGCATCTTATTAGAAGGAATCACTTCTTTCTTCTTATTGCAAAACATGCATGGGGAATTTCACATTACCCAGTTTCACCCAGTTTCAAGCCGGCAATCATCCGTTTTGAAGTGAACCGGTACAGGGCTGCCATTTCACACAGGGCTTGCCCCTACCGGAAATGTGCCGGATCAGAAGCGGTTTGGCATTTTAGACTTGCACCGCTTTGTTTTCCCGCTGTTTTCCTCCCGTGTGGGTGATCGATTTTTTTTAAAAAAACATTCGATTTATAGCGCTATAGCAGTATAACAAAACACTCCGTGCATTCCAATGGGATTGCTATTCCGTTATACCGTTATACCGCTATAACGCTATAAATCGAACGTTCAAAAAAAACCCCAAACAGCCGGAGATCGCCCGCGCGGGCGAAAAAAGGCGGGAAAAAAGCATATCAGAACCGGGAGAGGGCACTGGAGACCACTTGAAAGTGGATGACAGGTAAAACGCTTCAGTCCCGGTTCCTAAATGGGACTGAAGTGTTTGTGTATGAAATGGCAAATAGATTCCGGAAGGGAACCGGTTCTCAAACGGGTTCTGTCTGAAATAACAGACCAGAACCCGTTTGAGAACCGGTTCCCTTCCGGAATCTATCGCCTGTCTGAAATTCCCCAGTGTTACGTCTAATTCTGAACATAGCCCCAGATGCGGGTCCTTAAATCCATGGACTGGGGCCACGTACAGATAAAGGAGATCTTTCTACAAACTTGAGGGAAATCCCGGGTTTGCTGAAATATCTGAAAATTTTAAAAGGTAAGTAAAAGATTTCCCTTGCTCGAAAGCCAGTTGAATCTGACTCTAGGGGGTGGTGCTCATCTCCGTTTCAAAGCCGAAGAGCCAGCGCTGTCTGAAGATGTTTCCGTGGTCAAGTGGCCAGCATGACTTAGACGCCGAGGCGCACGGAACGCTGTTACCTTCCCACCAAAGAGGTACCTTGCAAGTTTTATGGGTTCCCCGACTTGTCACTCTCTTGACGCAAACAAGTGTGTCCTACCAATGAAAATAGCCCTACCACTGAATCAATCAACGCTTCGGTTCATTCATCTACTAACCAGTTTGGTGTCGTGGTTAAGTGCACGGACTCTAATCTGGGAGAACCGGGTTTGATTTCCCACTCCTCCACTCGCAGCTGCTGGATGACCTTGGGCAAGCCATAGTTCTGATACGAGCTGTCCTTTAAAGGGCAGTTTCTGTCAGAGCTCTCTCAGCCCCACCTACCTCCCAAGGTGTCTGTGGTGGGGAGCGGAAGGGAAAGGAGTTTGTAAGCCGCTCTGAGACTCCGAGGGAAGGGCAGGGTATAAATCCAACCTCTTCTTCTTCTTCTTCAACTGAGAATGAATTCTATTTTTTTAACCTGCGGTTAGGGAAAAAAGCTCCTAGAACTTGTGAGAACAGCTGTTAATAGCAATGGCAATAGTATACAACGGTAGGGAGTTTCCCCAGTTGCCTTTGAGCATGCGTGCTCCCCAAGGTCCTGCACACAGGGCTATTTTTGGGCAGGAACGCACAGGAACGGAGTTCCGGCTGGCTTCCAAGTTGGCCACGCCCAGCAGGAACGCATTAGCATAATAGGCCACACCCAACAGCAGAAACTCATTAGGATAGGCTACATTGGGAGGGGTGGCCTAACATGCAAAGGCGTTCCTGCTCCAAAAAAAGGCCCTGGGTTTTGACAACGAACAAGGTAAACAGAATAAGAAGCAAAAGGTGGGTGTGGCTGGATGACCACACTTCTGGTAACATGTGGGTGTGGCCTAATGTGCTAATGCGCTGTGCTGTCAGGGGTGTGGCCTAATAGGCTAATGAGTTTTTGCTGTTGGGTGTGGCCTATTATGAGTTCCTGCCGGGCTTTTTCTACAAAAAAAGCCCTGCCTGCACATAACAGCTGCCCCGTCCCAGAAAGAACGAAATCTGTGTAATGCCTCTTATTAGTCTCAGAACTTTTCTTCTGTCAAGTCACAGCTGAGAGGGTGACTCCTGGTGGGGTTTTCAAGGCTAGAGACATTCAGAGGTGATTTGCCTTGGCCTGTCTCCCCATCAGGATCCAAAGCAGGCCTCCCACCCAAATACTGACCAGGGCCAGTCCTGCTGAGCTTCCCGGGCTATCTAGGTCAGACGTTACAAAATGTAAAATGATGGAAAACCGATTCCTTCAGGCTATGGTATTAAGGTCACAGAACTATAGAACCACAGAGCCAGTTTGGTGTGGTGGCTAAGTGTGCGGACTCTAATCTGGGAGAACCGGGTTTGATTCCCCGCGCCTTCACTTGCAGCTGCTGGATGACCTTGGGCAAGCCGTAGTTCTGATAAGAGCTGTCCTTGAAAAAGAGCCGTTTCTGTCAAGAGCTCTCTCAGCCCCACCTGCCTCACAGGGTGTCTGTTGTGGAGAGGGGAAGGGAAAGGAGTTTGTAAACTGCTCTGAGACTCCGAGTGAAGGGTAGGGTATAAATCCAATCTCTTCTTCTTCTCTAGAGTTGGAAGGGACCTGCAGGGTCATCTAGTCCAACCCCCTGCTCAAGGCAGGAAATTCACAAATACCTCCCCCCTCCACACCCCCAGTGATCCCTGTTCCATGCCCAGAACATGACAAAAAACCCTCCAGGATCCGCGGCCAAACTGGCCTGAAGAAAAATGGCTTCCTGACCCCAAAGTGGCAATCAGCATTTCCCTGGGCGAGTAAGAAAGAGCCACAAGAACTAAGCACTGAGGCAGCCCTTCCTGACCTCCCTCTCATGATCTGCCCAAGTTCTCAGAATCCATATTGCTGTCAGATGGCCATCCAGCCTCTGCTTGAAAACCTCTAAAGGAGTGATCTTGCATTACATAAGAACATAAGAACATAAGAGATGCCAATGTTGGATCAGGCCAAAGGCCCATCCAGTCCAACACTCTGTATCACACAGTGGCCAGAAATACCAGTGCCATCAGGAGGTCCACCAGTGGGGCCAGGACATTAGAAGCCCTCCCACTGTTGACCCCCCCCCCAAGCACCAAGAAGACAGAGCATCACTTGCCCCAGAGTCCCTATCTACACCTTGTGGCTAATAGCCACTGATGGACCTCTGCTCCATATGCTTATCTAATTCCCTTTTGAAGCCGTCCATGCTTGTAGCCACCACCACTTCCTGTGGCAGTGAATTCCAAGTGTTAATCATTCTTCCTGTGAGGTCTGATTTTGCATGCTTCTTGTGAGGGACGCAGGCAGGCAATTCACTTTTTTGCGGGCATGGTGTCATTTCACAGTTAATTCACAGGGAGGCTGAATTTGGTCTATGTTGCCCCTTTTCTGTTCTTTCAAAGAAGTACGGAAACCACTCCAATTCCACCCCAAATCGCCCCGTCAAGTCTGTGGTACCTGCCATTTAAAAGTTCCTAGATCAATCAGACTCCGGAGATGGCACCTTTTCCCGCCAGTCTCCAGGAGGTGCATGGAAAAAGCTCTCAGGGTTCTTCTTTGCAATGGCGGGGAACATGCTGAAACATTTGTTGTTCAGTCGCACAGTCGAGTCCGACTCTCCGCAACCCCATGGACCAGATCACGCCATGCCTTCCTGTCTTCCGCCGTCCTCTGAAGTTTGCTCAATTTCATGTTCGTTGCATCTATGACGCTGTCTAACCATCTCATCCTTTGCCGTCCCCGTCTTCTTTGACCTTCAATCTTTCCCAGCATCAGGGTCTTCTCCAGGGAGTGCTCCTTTCTCATTGGGTGGCCAAAGTATTTGAGCTTCAGTTTCATTATCTGGAACAGTCAGGGTTGATTTCTTTGAGGATGGACTGATTTGCTCTCCTTGCAGTCCAAGGGACTCTCAGGAGTTTTCTCCAGCACCATAGTTCAAAAGAATCTATTCTTCGGCGCTCGGCCTTCCTTATAGTCCAACTCTCTCAGCCATACATGACTACTGGGAATACCATTGCTCTGACCATATGGACTTTTGTTGGCAGGGTGATGTCTCTACTTTTTATCATGCTGTTTAGGTTCGCCATCGCTGAAACATACATGGAACATTATGCATCAGGTGGTCGACTGAGATCATTGCGCTGTAACAGTTCTTGTAGTTCAGAACATTTCCAGCAGGTGGCGGTGTTGCACTGGGAATGATGGGTAATTCCGTTTGGCCCGCCCTCTGTCTTCCAAAGATTCAACAACCACAGCCTTTTCTGCCTCCGTTGGTCCAGTAGGATTGAATGCTATGTTCCCACACCCCAACCCTGCACCAAGAGCATCAGATACAGGTGGATGCAGTGGCTGCACACTGTGCAAATTCTAACAGGGTGCCTCCTTCCAAACTTGGGCGAGGCTGTGTCCGAAGTCTGCAACTCAGTTCAATCCCAGCCTTCAATCCAGGTACCCACGGTACCCGCATAATTCATTTCCCCCCCTTTATTTGAACATTTCTACCCCACAGTTCAACCATTTGCTTCCGAGGTGTTCTGTGCAGACGGCTCATAGCCTGTTTACGAGATGGGCGGGATATAAATGCGAAAAGTAAATAAATAAGAAGCGGTGGGGTGTGGGCTTTTTTTTTTGTCTCCTCCAGGAGCAGAAGGTGACAGCTTCCCCCCCCCCCCACTGCTGTTACCTTAAGAACATAAGAGAACATAAGAGACACCAATGTTGGATCAGGCCAAAGGCCCATCCAGTCCAACACTCTGTATCACACAGTGGCCAGAAATACCAGGTGCCCTCAGGAGGTCCACCACTGGGGCCAGGACATTAGAAGCCCTCCCACTGTTGACCCCCCCAAGCACCAAGAAGACAGAGCATCACTTGCCCCAGAGACCCTATCTATACCTTGTGGCTAATAGCCACTGATGGACCTCTGCTCCATATGCTTATCTAATTGCATTTTGAAGCCATCCATGCTTGTAGCCACCGCCACCTCCTGTGGCAGTGAATTCCACGTGTTCATCACTCTTTGGGTGAAGAAGGACTTCCTTTTATCCGTTCTAACCCAACCGCTCAGCAATTTCATGGAGTGCCCACGAGTTCTTGTATTGTGAGAAAGGGAGAAAAGTACCTCTTTCTCGACCTGCTCTTTCCCATGCATAATCTTATAAACCTTGATCATGTCACCCCTCAGTCGTCGTTTCTCCAAGCTAAAGAGCCCCAAGCGCGTTAACCTTTCCTCTTAGGGAAAGTGTACCTTCACCCTCACCAAGGAAGCGAAGGACATAGTTTGTGACACAGGCACATCGGGGGTCACACTCTGGTTTTGGGGCAAAACTCTATGGTAAAATCACCCTCAAACCATAGAGTTTTGCCCCCAAACCGGGTGACGTAGGAACGTTGCTGTTGGGGGGGGGGGATTTCCTCCCACCAGCTAACTGGCCAGAGGCAAGCAGGAGGATCCCCCACCCCTAACTGGGGACTGGCAACCCTAGAGAAAAAGAAGAAGAAGAAGAGATTGGATTTATACCCCGCCCTTCACTACCCAAAGGAGTCTCAGAGCGGCTCACAAACTCCTTTCCCTTCCCCTCCCCACAACAGACACCCTGTGAGATGGGTGGGGCTGAGGGAGCTCTTGACAGAACTGTCCTTGAGTGAGCAGCTCTGACAGAACTATGGCTTGCCCAAGGTCATCCAGCCAGGTGCAAGTGGAGGAATGCGGAATCAAACCCGGTTCTCCCAGATTAGAGTCCACGCACTTCACCACGACACCTACCAGGTAGAGATGGAAGGTGAGTAGATGGGTGGCAGGCAGGTGGGAGAACATCCGTCTGGCTGGAGGCGGGCGGGGTGTGTTGCCTGAAGCCATGGCCCCTGCCACCACCCCCAATATAGGGGGTGGTGCCCCTGCTCACTTCCCTAAAAAGCCGGCCCTCACAACAGGGTTATAACCTGAGAACGTTTTCTGGTTTCAGATTCCCGCCTCCCTGTTCCTATTTAATTGTTTATTGGACCTCCCATCCCTTCGATTGCAATGACTTTTGCGTGGGATGTGCCGCCAAGCCACCTTCTGTCTTATGATGCTCCTGTGAGTTCTTGCACACTTGTGGCTTCCTGGATGGAGTTGATCCGTCTTGTAATGTATTCAATAAGCTGCCATTGAATGCATAATGTGTGATGAAAACATCTAATTGAACCCTATGTTAAGCGTCGTCCTGGGCTAGGATCCAAATACATCCAATCACATTGCTAGCCCACGAAGCGCCTAACCAATCACTTATCAGCAAACTCCCTGAGCGGGGACGTCCGTAATTGGTCCTTATGCATACAACCTTATTTGTTGGTAAGTGTACAGTAGGCGTGGCTACATTAGCCGGGAGAGTTTAAAAGCAGGACAGCTGCAATGTAAAAGCTGTTCTGGCTAGCCTTGCAGGTCCACCGCCGGGCCCCGATGTCAGGGGGTGTGGCATATGCAAATAAGTTATGCTAATAAGGTATTCTAATGAGCTCCTGCACCTCTTTTTCTACGAAATGACCCCTGGATGCAAGTATTTGGATGGGAAGTCCAGGATCAACATGCAGAGGCAGGCAATGGCAAATCACTCGGGATGGGGACAAACTGGTTCACGAGACAAAATTCGGCATGAACTTGGACCAGTTGGAAGCCCTCGAATCAACATTTGGGGAAGGTCCCTGTCCTTCCAAGGCTCCATCCCCAAATATCCAGGGGTTTCCCGCCTCCGATCTGACTACTCTACCCCCTCCCGTGGACGCTAATCTGGGAGTACCGGGTTTGATTCCCCACTCCTCCACATGCAGCTGTTAGTGAGACCTTGGGTCAGTCATAAGTTCTTTTGGAGTTGCTCTCTCAAGGGCAGTCCTTGAAAGAGCTCCCTCAGCCCTGCCTACCTCACAGGGGCTCTGTTGTGGGGAGGGAGAGGGAAAGGAGATTGTTAGCCGCTCTGAGACTCTGAGTGAAGGGTGTAATATAAATTCAATCTCCTCTTCTTCTCCTTCTATTCTACCCCCTTCCCACCACACACCAGTGGCCAGGGGAGATCCCCTTCCCTAACAGCTTTGAAGAAGAGGCTGGACGAATAGAGCCAGTTTGGTGTCGTGGTTAAGTGCGTGGACTCTAATCTGGGAGAACCGGGTTTGATTCCCCACTCCTCCACTCGCACCTGCTGGATGACCTTGGGCAAACCGTAGCTCTGATAAGAGCTGTTCTTGAAAAAGAGCAGTTTCTGTCAAGAGCTCTCTTGGCCCAACCTCACAGGGTGTCTGTTGCGGGGAGGGGAAGGGGAAGGAGTTTGTAAGCCGCTCCGAGACTCCCTTGGGTGGTGAAGGGTGGGGTATAAATCCAATCTCCTTCTTTGTCAGAGATGCTTTAGGCCAGTGATGGCGAACCTTTTAGAGACCGAGTGCCCAAACTGCGACCCAAGACCCACTTATTTATCGCAAAGTGCCAACACGGCAATCTAACCTGAATACTGAGGTTTTACTTTAGAAAAAACAACTCATACATTAACTTAAGATGATCCAAACAAAGTCAGGAAAGCCATCCCAAATGCTTTCATTGACTTAAAAGTATTTGGCAGAGAATTCGACACTTTAATGATGGTCTGGGCCTGGCTGGGGTGATGGCACGCGTGCCCACAGAGAGGGCTCTGAGTGCCACCTCTGGCACCCGTGCCATAGGTTCGCCACCACTGCTCTAGGCTGAGCCTGCATTGGGCAGGGGGTTGGACTAGATGGTCTATCTGGCCCCTCCCAACTCTACGATTCTACGATTGCTATGATTCTATGACCTGGCGAGGCTGATTTTCCATGACTGTCAGGTCTGATCCTAGTGGGGTTGGCAACTGTGGCTTGGCAGATTCCTGGAGATCTGGGGTAGAGTACTGGCGAAGAGGGGGACCTCAGCTGGGTGTGATGCCACAGAGTCCGCCCGCCCAAGCTGTCCTTTTCTCCAGGGGAAGGGATCCCCGTCGTCTAGAGATCAGTCGTGATTCCAGATCTCCAGGCCACACCTGGAGGATAGCAGCCCTAGATCCTAGGCACACAAATCTTCGGTGGTGGGGAGGAAACGTGTATACTTCCCCCCCCCCCCATTAATGCTCCTTTACTGGCCCGGGAAATAGCCGCCTCGGAGCAGAGGGCAGAAGCAGCTGTCCACCTCCGTGCCCTTGGAGAGCTCTCCCGTGAGTTATGAAGTGCTTCTCTGATATCCGAGACCCCTGCCGCTCCACCGGAACAAGTTGGGAAGATGCCAGTTTTATAGCTGAAATGGATGGTGTCGAGCCAAAACAAACAGAGGGCCGGAGACTCGGGGCAGGAGAGTTCAAGTCAGGCAGTGTGGGAATGAGAGATGGCGAGCAGGGGACGCCCGCTGGATGGTGTGTTCTTCGCCAGGGTGGCTCGGCTCCTTTGCTTTGTGCCTCGCCCTCCTCCGGCAAGATCCCAGTGCTGTCTTAGCCTCCCGACAACCCTGTGGGGTAGGCAAGACTGAGAGAGAGAGAGAGAGAGAGTCATGTGCAATGGGCCACCAAGCAATCCTCAGAGCAGAGCTTGTATTTGGCATTTCCAAACTCAAAAGCCATCCCTCTGTGCACGACAACAACAGCTATCAAACGGGTCACTGGCAACGAGTGTTCCCTCTAAGCTGAGTGAGTGTGAGCCAGCTCACAGTTTTTTTAGCCTCTGGCTCACACATTTTCGTCTTCGCTCAGGAAGGGTGGGCTCCAAAGCAAACTAATTGATGCAGAAGCCAAATCGCTCGCTCACAACTTTAATGCCCAGTAGATCACAAAGTAGAATTTTTGCTCACAAGACTCCACAGCTTAGAGGGAACATTGCAGTGGCAACATATGAAGTTTTGTTAAGGTTGGGAAGTCAGGTTGTCAGGTCCCCCTGCACCACCGGCTGAGGATGGGGGGGGGGGTCAGTTGCCAGATCCAGGCTGGGAAACTCCTGGAGATTTGGGGGTGGAGCCTGGGGAGGACGGGGACCTCAGTGGGGCACGATGCCCGAGAGCCAACTCTTTTCCTAATGACATCCATCCCCTGTGGGACCTAGTGAAGTTTTGCAGGGCCTGTAAGGCAGAGATGTTCCGCCAGGCCTACGGTGGAGGACAGCAATGGTTCCATCTAGCCTGGCCCAATCCTTTCTCTCCTCCTTCTTCACGGGGTGAAGATGATGATGAAGAAGAAGAGATTGGATTAATACCCCGCCCTTCACTCGGAGTCTCAGAGCAGCTCACAAACTCCTTTCCCTTCCCCTCCCCACAACAGACACCCTGTGAGGTAGGTGGGGCTGAGAGAGCTCTTGACAGAAACTGCTCTTTTTCAAGGACAGTTCTGAGAGAACCAGGGCTATCTTTGGGCAGGAACGCACAGGAACGGAGTTCCGGCTGGCTCCCAAGTTGGCCACGCCCAGCAGGAGCTCATTAGCATAATAGGCCACACCCAATAGCAGAAACCCACTAGGATTGGCTACATTAGGGGTGTGTGGCCTAACATGTAAAGGAGTTCCTGCTACAAAAAAAAAGCCCTGGGTTTTGACAACAAACAAGGTAAACAGAATAAGAAGGGAAAGGTGGGTGTGGCTGGATGACCACACTTCTGGTAACATGGCAGTGTGGCCTAATGTGCTAATGAGTGGTGCTGTCAGGGGTGTGGCCTAATATCCTAATGGCTTTTGCTGTTGGGTGTGGCCTATTATGCTAATGAGTTCCTGCTAAGCTTTTTCTACAAAAAGAGCCCTGGCAGAGAACTATGGCTTGCCCAAGGTCATCCAGCAGCTGCATGTGGGGGAGTGGGTAATCAAACCCAGTCCCCCCAGATTAGAATCCGCGCACTTCACCACTGCACCAAACTGGCTCTCAAAATGGATACAAACAGGACACGAACTGGATCTCCAATTGGATTTCCAGCAGGATATAAATTGGCCTGTTTCAGCGCTGTGTGAAATAGCTTTGTCCTGTTTAGCGGTCCGACTGTTTTTAACTCAATGGTCGATAGATCTGTTGGAATTGTTGCGCACAGGGGAGGGCGGCCTACAAGTGGAATGTATAAATAATTAAATAAACCTCTGGGTGCGGCTTGCTGAGCTGCGGTTCCCCCGGAGAAAACAGCAGCTTCGGCAAGTGGGCTGTATGGTGCTATCCAGTGTTCCCTCCAGGCTGAGTTACTGTGAGCCAGCTCACAGTTTTTTAGCCTCCGGCTCACACCTTTTTGTCTTCGCTCAGGAAAGAGGGCTCCGGGGCGAACTAATTGATGCAGCAGCCAAAGTCGCCGGCTCACAGCTTTCATGCCAGCAGCTCCACAAAGGGGAATGTTTGCTTACAAGACTCCACGTCTTAGAGGGAGCATTGGGGGCTATCCCTGCTGGGCTCGCTCTCCTCCCCAAATTCCTCTCTCCCCCGGCGCCAAGTATTTTTCAGCGCAGAGTTGGCAAAGCAAAGGTGGCATAGTGGTGAAGGGCGTCATACCAGGAGCTGGGAGACCCAGCTTGGAATCCCCACTTATCCTTGGGCCAGTTTGGTGTAGCAGTTAAGCAGGGGTCATTTTGTAGAAAAAGAGGTGCAGGAGCTCATTAGCATAACTCATTAGCATAACTCATTTGCATATGCCACACCTCCTGACATCACCGGACGTGTGTAAGAAGGCAACACCCACTGCTCAGGCTCCACTGGACTCTTTTGGATTGCTAGCTATGGGGGGCGGGGAACGTGCAGCTCTGTCCTTGCAGGGGAGGGAGAGCTTGTACCTGAATAAAACTTGATCTTAAGGGTGCCACTGGACTGTTTTGGATTGCTAGCTATGGGGGGTGGGGGGACGTGCAGATCTGTCCTCGCAGAGGAGGGAGAGCTTGGACCTGAATAAAACTTGGTCTTAAAGGTGCCACTGGACTGTTTTGGGCTGGGGGGAGCTCTGCAACTTACTTGGCCGCTTCTTGCTCTGACTGAGGGCTGCTGGGAGCAGAGGGTGGGGCTTGTTGCATGTGCCTGCCCCCTGGGCTCTTTACTGCCAGAGCTCCGCTCCTGTGCGCTCCTGCAGGAAATGACCCCCGGTTAGGAGCGCGGATTCTAATCTGAGAGAACCGGGTTTGATTCCCCACTCCTCCACATGCAGCTGCTGGCGTGACCTTGAGTCAGTCACAAGTTCTCTCAGAGCTGTTCTCTCAGGAGCAGTCCTCGAAAGAACTCTCTCAGACCCACCTACCTCACAGGGTGTCTGTTGTGGGGGGGTGCAGAGAAAGGGATTGTAAGTGACTCTGAGTGAAGGGTGGGGTATAAATCCAATCTCCTCCTCCTCCTCCTCCTCTCTCAGCCTAACCTACCTCACAGGGCTATTGTTGAGGATAAAACGGGGGAGAAGAGGAGAACAACGCAAGGTGTTTTGGGTCCCGCTTCGAGAGAAAAAGTGGGGCACAAATGAATTCAATAAATAAATGGAAACCGTAAGTTTTGTTCACAACTGCTTGTCCATGTGAAAAGCTGGCTGGTTAATAGGGTTGCCAGCTTTAGACAGGAAAATACCTGGAGATTGGGGGTGGAGGTGGAGCCTGGGGAGGGTGGATTTTGGGGAAGGGAGGGAATCTCAGTGAGGCACAATGCCATACAGTCCCCCCTCGAAAGCAGCCCTTTTCTCCAGGGGAACTGATCCCTGCAGTCTGCAGATCAACTGTCAAGGCGGGAGATCCTCCAGGCCCCACCTGGGGGTTGGCAGCCATGGGCAGATATGGCCCGAGGTCTACACAGTGTTGGGGGTGGAGCTTGTCAGAATTCTCTCCTTTCCTCCGATTACTAGAACTCCGGGTCAGGAGTCGAATGGGAAGTGGAAAAGGGCCCTAGGAGACACCTAGCTGAGCAGACTCTGTGCCGCTACAAGAAGCCCACACTTTTGGGGCCATGGAAGACAGTGGCACCAACTACGGTTCCTGCAGGCTCGTAGCTACAGTGGGGCATTTGCTGGGACTTGAAGGTTGGGGAGGTTGGTCTGTCTCTGGTTAATTGCTATTGCTTTCCTTTCAGGTTAATTGTGACTGCATTCCTTTCTGTGCTTTCTCTGCTGTGCGCCGAAATGCTTATCTATACAGATGTGCAGGAGGGTGTTGTGGTGTCTGGGAGAGTGTTCGTTCTTAGCTTCAGCTACCTAACGGTCTCTAAGCCTTATCCTGCGTGCGGGAGGGTGCCTAATTGGCCAGTGCTGTGTGTGTGGGGGGGTGCATACGAATACCCTATATCCTATTATGCCCATGGGGCCGCTGCCATTCTTAACAGTGCCTCTGTTACTGCATCTATAGCTCTGCAATAAAAGTATAACCGTTCCTGAATGCGTGTACTTCGTTGTTGGCTGTGGGTTCTGACACCGCCTTCTTAAGGCAGTGGCCCACCATAGGGCTGCCAAGTTCCCTGGGGGGGCGGGGGTTTGCCCGCCCAAAGGGCCCCCAACCTGTCGTTCCAGATCAGGCTGGTGGGGGGAACCCCACCCCCAAAGTGCCTGTTTCGGGCCGACGTGACGTCATCACGTTGGGCACGTTGCCAGCCGATGCTTGAGCAACCAGCGTGAAAACAATATGGTACCATAGAGTTTCCAGGCTGATTGCTACAGGGTCGGCCGGCAACGTACACAGCATGATGACGTCACTTCCGAGGGATGTCATCGCGCACGGATGTCCCGGGCAGGGACCGACTCTCCCCCGCTGCACAACGTAAGTCACTTGGCAATCCTAGCCCACCAGGAAATTTCCCTGGAAGTCAAAGACCCAGTCCGCCCCACTCAGGAACACCCAAAGAAGAAGATTGATAGCCCTCATCGCCGCAGGATCGATTACTTAGTTCCAGAGGGCACCCGTGTTGGTCTCAGGGGGGCCTGGCCCCTGTGATCGCCTTGGCATTGCCAAACTCTCCATGGGTGTTGCAGTTTTCATGCCATCGTTGTCACGTCCGCCCGCTCCCTCCCAGGTTCCCGGTGACGTCCCCCACCGCCAACACGCCAGCCTTGCCCCGTCTCTGCTCTCAGTGCTGCCACTGGGTCTCCGATGCGCCGGGGCTTTGATCACTGCCCATACATCTCTGCCCTTCCCAGAGGCACAGAGCCAGAGGGGCCGCTCTCGCCCGGTGGTGCTTTAATGAGCTGCTCAAATCACCCTGACAGCTGCAGGCTGGGAAGCCAAGCTGGCCGGCCCATCCATCAGCCGGGCGAGGCAGACGGGAAGGGGATCCAGGCAGGGCTGGCATCGGTTCATGGTACCCTTCGTTGTGATGCCGGGAGGATTTATGGGCACTGCTGTCCTCCAAGACCGGGCTGGGAAGATCCGGGGATGGAATCAGAGGACTCGTTTGGGCAGAAGGCGAGGCGGGGGGGGGGGGAACCCCCCTGGCTCAGATCTCGTCTGAAGCTGCCTCCCCCAAAGTCAGAGCATTGGTCTGGCTGGCTGGGGAGGGGGGTGGTGGTGGCTGCAGGCCCGTAGCCAGGAATGTTTTTGTTCGGGGGGGGGATTTAAATTTTTAAGGGGGCAAATTAATCTGCATGTTTCCCAAAGAAGAAGAAGAAGAGATTGGGTTTATCCTAGAAACTCCTTTCCCTTCCCCTCCCCACAACAGGCACCCTGTGAGGTAAAAGAAGAAGATAAGAGATTGGATTTATACCCTGCCCTTCACTACCCGAAGGTGTCTCAGAGTGGCTTACAAACTCCTTTTCCTTCCCCACCCCACAACAGACACCCTGTGAGGTAAAAGAAGAAGAAGAAGAGAAGAGATTGGATTTATACCCTGCCCTTCACTACCCGAAGGTGTCTCAGTGTGGCTTACAAACTCCTTTCCCCCTCCCCACAACAGACACCCTGTGAGGTAAAAGAAGAAGAACTGGATTTATGCCCCGCCCTTAACTACCTGAAGGTGTCTCAGAGCGGTTTACAATCTCCTTTCCCTTCCCCTCCCCACAACAGACACCCTGTGAGGTCGGTGGGGCTGAGAGAGCTCTGACAGAAACTGCTCTTTTTCAAGGACAGCTCTTATCACAACTACGGCTTGCCCAAGGTCATCCAGCAGGTGCAAGTGGAGGAGTGGGGAATCAAATCCGGTTCTCCCAGATTAGAGTCCGCACACTCAACCACTACACCAAACTGGCTCCTGGGAATGCTTTGGAAAGACTAGGTGGTAAACAGCTGTTCTGGGCTAGCCGAAAGGGGGGTTGATGGAGATGTATTGAAGGTTTCTTGCCCTGTGGAAAGGAACTCAAAAGGCATTTAAATGCCTTCTGAGCTGTCTTTTCCCTGGTCCCATGATGCCTCCCCCCCAATTCCACAGTGGGAGGTAGAGGGAAGGTTTCTACACACACACACATATGCACATATAAAACACCCCCCCAAATAAGGTTTCTGGCTTGGCTATTTGTGGGGCAGGGATTTTAATTAAGGAGGCATGGCCCCCAAATGCCCCACTGTAGCCACAGGACTGGGCAATCATCTGGAACTTCCTCAGCGCAATGGAGATGGGACCAATGTTCCCTCTAAGCTGTGGAGTCTTGTGAGCAAAAATTCTATTTTGTGAGCTCCTGGCATTAAGGTTGTGAGCGAGCGATTTGGCTACTGCATAAATTAGTTTGCTCTGGAGCCATCTTTTCTGAGCGAAGGCAAAAATATGTGAGTCGGAGGCTAAAAAACTGTGAGCTAGCTCACACTAACTCAGCTTAGAGGGAACACTGGATGGGACCCTCCCATGATCAGAGGTGGGAGGCAGGTTTTGCTGCAACACTCGGTCTTCCTGAGTGCACCGCTTTCCTTTTTACCATAGGACTGAACAGCAGCCTTTCACATATATGGGGGAAAGTGAAGGGTGTATTCAGGGATACTGTTTGGGTGGCGTGGTGGCGTGGTGGCGGTGTGTGTGTGTGTGTGTGAGAGAGAGAGAGAGAGAGAGAGAGTAGACCCACTGTTTGCATTTGGTGGCCTCAGCTTTTTTCCAGAGGCTTGTTGGGCGCACTGTTTGACAGTTTTACGTGTGAAGCTACAGCCTATCCCTCCCCCACATAATGGAAATGATGAGGAACTGAGCTCATACCTATTTGCATTGCTAAGCCCCTTCACCTGCCTTGCCTTCCTCCTGGAGTCCATTTCTTGCTCTGGAGTCTGTGCCTGAAGTGCCTTTTTACTGATTTGGCTTGTTTGCCTGTCTGGGGTTTTTTCTTTTGCCGCAGTTAGCTGTGTTTCGGTAGTATCTGGCATAGACTACTGCAGCGCGTGGCCCATGGGGCTGCCCTTGAAGACCGTTCAGTTAGAGTGCTTTGTTGTTGTTGTTGTTCAGTCGCACAGTCGAGTCCGACTCTTTGCGACCCCATGGACCAGCTCCCTCCAGGCCTTCCGGTCTTCCGACATCCTCTGAAGTTTGCTCAACTTCATGTTCGTTGCATCGATGACACTGTCTAACCATCTCATCCTTTGCTGTCCCCGTCTTCTTTGACCTTCAATCTTTCCCAGCATCAGGGTCTTCTCCAGTGAGTGCTCCCTTCTCATTTGGTGGCCAAAGTATTTTAGCTTCAGTTTCATTATCTGGCCTTCCAGGGAACAGTCAGGGTTGATTTCTTTGAGGATTGACTGATTTGTTCTTCTTGCAGTCCAAGGGACTCTCAAGAGTCTTCTCCAGCACCATAGTTCAAAAGAATCTGGCTTATCCTCCTTGATGCCACAGGTGGAGGCATCCCTCTCACATTGCCCAAAGATTTCCCAAAGCTGGTGCTCGGGCTTGCAAAATGGCGATGGTGGGGAATTCGGGCAGGCCCCAGAGGCCTCGCTGTCCACGTTCTCTCGTTTTGACCCCGTTCCCCCCATCCCATCTCTGCTGACAGCTCTGGAATCTCAATCGGAATCCTGGCTCGGTGCCTGCTTCTATCCGGGAGGCAGACAATGGCCCTACAGATCTCTGCAGGCAGGCCTTTGAACTCAGGTGAGGATGCCGAACCTATGGGCTGCGTGCTCTCTCTCTCTCTCTCTCTCTCTCTCTCTCTCTCTCTCTATTTCTCTCTTTCTTTCTCTCTTCTGCAGGTGCTGGAGCCACACAGCCCTCACCTCCTCCTACCCCGGACCGGCGCATCAACCTTTCCAAAAGAGGCCTTGCTTTGTCTAGGATGACGGGGAGGCAAACCTATGTGGTGACCAAGGAATGACCCCGGGCCCAGGGCAAGGAGAGAGGCAGCTGCCAGGGATTCATCGCTGGAACCCCCATGAATTCCTGGAGGTAGTCGGAAGCGACAGGCTCCCTCCGGGCGAGGCGCTCTCAGCTGAGACAAGCGACGCATGCCCCTTGGAATCCCTCCGCCCTCTTAGCCTTTTCCATCGCGGACAAAGGAAAACAGAGATACTTGTCTGATCTTTGGCGAACAAGGGATTGACAGTGTATTGGTGAGCGAGCCCAATGACAGACACCCCCCCCCGTTTTATGGGGCATGGTGACCGGGCCCGGGCAAAGAATGTTGGAACTATTCACTGTAAAATACATACAGCATCAGCCGCTGGCGGGGAGGGGCCAGCGGACAATGCCGACCTATTAAACGACACCAGTTCCCCGAAACAGGCAGCATGCAACATTTTTTGCTAGTTGCCAACGCCAGCTGCAGAACTCTGACTTCTCTTCCTCCTTTGACCCACCAACTTTTCTTCCCCTTCCTTCCAGCGCTCAACCAAACAGGTGAGGTGTGACCGGTATCTAGTAACCATCAGCGATCAAAGGCAATCGATGCCCATTTAAGCGAGCCTTGTCTAGCCATCAGTGCCCATTAAGGAAATAGCCTTCACTATTAAGCTAAACACAGGCCTTGCAGAAAAAAAAAGTCATTCCCTCACAGGGCACGGTTATCCTAGCGTAATGCAAACGAGCTAAGTGCGGAGATGTGCTCAGGCTGAAACGCTCCATTTCCAGAGGGGCGTTGTTAATATGCCTGCCTCGTGGTTGGCAGCAAAGGGATGCTCTTCCACTCGCGTTGTGATATTTGATCGGGCATTCATTGCGGCCCTGAAATTCTGCACTGGAAACATCAGATTATGCAGTCTCAAAGCCACAATTCAGCAATTAGAACGAACAAGTGGGGGACTCGTGACACTTGCTGGGAGGGGAATCCCATGTAGACCCACCGGTCACTTAGCCTGGTCCTGCGCTTGGCAGTATCAGCAGTGGCACATGGGAACCACTCCTAGTGCCTGGCAGCCTCTCCCAGCATCCGCTGCATGCACTGATGCCTCTTTGTTTTGGGAGTAATTTAGATCCCTCGATATTTTTCTACAAACCTAGGGGGTCCTCTAGGTTTGCAGAAAAATCCCTTTAGCATCAGTGTGGCCCCAATTTGCAGGTTTAGGTATCTGCAGATGTGGCCAGACTTCACTGTTAGATGTATAGATTATTCGAGGTGGGAGTATTTACCCACGTGTCCTCAGTTTGCATCGTTCACACAATTTGCACAGCGTCCTAATTTGTTTGGAGGCTCAGGGTAGAAACTGGATTTTACCGTTTGATGCTTTCTGTAAGGGGCTGCTTTGATGGAGGAAATATTGGGACTCCCGTGAAAGCAAAACTGGGGGAGGTAAGGCTATACAGGCAGAGTGACATGGGGTCGCAAGTGAAAAGAATGATCCAGACTCCTGGAGAACAGTCTCTTAGTGGCTTTTCTCAGTGACAGCTAAATCGAGCCTCCATGTTCAGAGGCAGTATATCTCCAAATACTGAAAGTGAAAAAAAACAACAGGGGAAGAAATCACCCTGTGGCTCACTAAAGGGATTAGTTAGGCCAGAGAAGGTCTAATCTGGTAGTGATCTTTTCATGTTTTCCTCTCACGGAGAGCCATGGAGTCAGGCTGAAGAAATCCCACTGCCCTGAGCATTCCCTATGGGACCACTTGCCCCGTTACAACTCCCTCCCCTGCATTCCCTTCAGTCATCCTGGGGACCTCTTGCATGTGCCCGGCCCCAGGATGGCTTGGTTAGCTGTCACCAGGGAAAGGGCCTTCTCAGCTGTGGCCCCTTCCCTGTGGAATGGACTCTCAGGTGACACCTGCTGGACTTGTGTAGTTACTGCAGGGCATGCAAGGCCGAATTATTTAGTTTGTCCTTTGGAGTGTAATCCACAGGGCTTTTTTTTGTAGAAAAAGCCAAGCAGGAACTCATTAGCATAATAGGCCACACCCAATGGCTGAAATTCATTAGCATATTAGGCCACACCCCCATGTTGCCACACCCACCTTTTGCTTCTTATTCTGTTTACTTTGTTTGTTGTCAAAACCCTGGGCTTTTTTTGTAGCAGGAACGTCTTTGCATGTTAGGCCACACACCCCTAATGTAGCCAATCCTAATGAGTTTCTGCTGTTAGGTGTGGCCTATTATGCTAATGAATTC
>NW_015164230.1:42732-79258 GCF_001447785.1 Gekko japonicus
CATTCCTGCCCAGAAATAGCCCTGGTAATCCACATGTTTGGGTTGTTTTCATTAGTGGTATGGTGTTAGCCACCTATTTTAATGGTTTTAACATTTTAATGTTCATGTTTTATATTCGTTATCTGCTTTTATGTTGTTTTTAACTTATTTATTTATTTTATTTATTCAGATTTTTACCCCGCCCTCCTGGCCGAAGCCGGCTTACACAAAAACAGGTAAGTAAATAAAAGTTGCAGTTAAAACACATTATAAAGTCATACTAAAGTGCTAGTCGTTGTTAATATTCGTACGACAATAGCAGCCAATATCCACTGTACAAAGTTCTTATCTCACAGTCAGCTTTTAGTGTTCGTTTGGAATGTCCTTGCGGGCCTTGCTGTTCTTTAGGCTGTAGATTGGGGAACATGTGGGGAAAGGCGGTCCCTTAGGTATGTAGGTCCCTGACCATGTAGGGCTTTAAAGGTGAGAACCAGCACCTTGAAACGAATCTGGTATGCTACCGGCAGCCAGTACAGCACAGGCTATATGTGCTCCCGCCCAGGGAGCCCCATCAGAAGCCTGGCCATGGCATTTTGCACCAGCCACAGCTTCCAGATCTGAGACAAGGGCAGCCCCATGTAGAGAGCATTACAGTAGTCCAGTCTCAAGGTGACCATTGCATGGCTTTAATGGTATAAGTCGCCGTGAGACCCTTTGGGTGAGCGGTGACCAGTGTTCCCTCTAAGCTGAGTTGGTGTGAGCTAGCTCACAGTTTTTTAGCCTCCGGCTCACACATTTTGGTCTTAGCCCAGGAAGGAGGGCTCCAGAGCAAACTGATTCATGCAGTAGCCAAGTCGCTCGCTCACAACTTTAATGCCGGTAGCTCACAAAGTAGGATTTTTGCTCACAAGACTCCACAGCTTAGAGGGAACATTGGCGGTGACTAAAAAGAAATCAAAGAAACAAAAAGGCTGCCATTATGTCTGCCGTTTCAGGGGGACAATGTTGCTGCAATGTTTCTGGCTTTGTCTGTCTTAACCATGTGGACTAGCCCCTTGCATTCGTCCTCATACGGCCCCGCTTTCGGCACATTTCCTGAGCATGTCAGCGTTTCTAAACATGTCAACATCTTGCAATAGGTCAGTCGTGTGGGCGAAGGAAACCAGCGGGGTGATGACCCCTCTGCTCAAACACCCTGGTTAATCTCCTCTTTTCTCACAGGGGAGAAACAAACAGCTTTATCTGGAGAGATGACAGGGCTCAGAAGGCGGGACCTCTTCCTCTCCACCCCCTGTTCTCGACATTCCCTGGGTTTTACTGGCATTCCAGAGCCTGCTGCCCGGGGGCTGTCTGAGTCGTATCCCCACAGCCAGGGGCTGGGCGAGGGCTATCCAAGAGTGGAGCACTCGTTCAAGAGAGGCAGCGTTTGAGCCACCAAAAGAGGTGACTCGTCCTCACCAGTATTCCCTCTAAGCTGAGTTAGTGTGAGCTAGCTCACAGTTTTCTAGCCTCCGGCTCACACATTTTTGTCTTAGCTCAGGAAGGAGGGCTCCAGAGCAAACTCCAGAGCCAGTTTGGTGAAGTGGTTAAGTGCATGGACTGTAATCTGGGAGAACCGGGTTTGATTCCCCATTCCTCCACTTGCACCTGCTGGATGACCTTGGGCAAGCCATAGTTCTGATAAGAGCTGTTCTTGGGGAAAAAAGAGCAGTTTCTGTCAAGAGCTCTCTCAGCCCCACCTGCCTTACAGGGTGTCTGTTGTGGGGAGGGGAAGGGAAAGGAGTTTGTAAGCCGCTCTGAGACTCCTTTGGGTAGTGAAGGGCGGGGTATAAATCCAATCTCCTTCTCCTCCTCTTCTTCTTCTCCCTCTTCCTCTGCCTCTTCTTCTCCTTCTTCCAGCAGCCAAATCACCTGTTCACAACTTTAATGCCAGTAGCTCACAGAGCAGAATTTTTGCTCAGAGGACTCCACAGCTTAGAGGGAGCGTTGCTGGCAACCCTAGGCTTACTCTGAAGTCAGTCTGCCAAGGACCTCAGCCTAAGCCATGTCCCGTTGTCACATGCCACAAGGGAGGAGTTGATTGTGTGCCTTCCCCAATGCCCAACGATCCCCAGAGGGATCGAGACCGACGTTCACCGTTTTGCTCTGTTTCCCTTCCCAACCATTGCCTCCTCCCCCTGGCTGGCACCCTCTGCCCACCCCCCACGTCCCAATGCCCTAGCCATTCCAGTATAGACGGCTGCCCAGCTGGTACCGGACAAAAGCTCCCCGGCTGGTGCGTGATTTGTGGTGGCGCCCGCGACCCTATCATGAATTAGCCGGCCATCTGCTTAATAGCTGGCGGGGCTGCTCCATCACCAGATGGGGCTCCACAAAATGGCACAATGTTTGACATGTTCTCTTCTCACCCCTGGCACTCTGCCACTGCCCCCCCCCCGGTCTCTCTCCCCGGTCTCTCTGCTTGGCATCACCCGAAGGGAGGAGAAGCGGTACGCTGTCTTTTGAAACTGGGGAGGCAACTGATGACAACGCTAAAGGACACCGTTCTGTTCTGCTTTGAGCAGACTTTGCTTATCCGTGGCTTGCGATCATATTTATTTATCATATATAAACAGGGGTCATTTCCTGCGGGAGCGCACCGGAGCGGAGCTCCTGCAGTAAGGAGCCCAGGGGGCGGGCACATGCAACAAGCCCCGCCCCCTGCTCCCAGCAGCCCTCAGTCGGGCCACGAGGAGCAAGAAGCCGCCAGGTAAGTTGCAGAGCCCCCCCCCGCTTTCCTTCAGTTACAAGCTCTCCCTCCTCTGTGAGAGCAGATCTGCGCGTTCCCCCCGCCCCCCCAGATAGCAATCCAAAACAGTCCAGTGGCACCTTTACGACCAAGTTTTATTCAGGTACAAGTTCTCCCTCCTCTGTGAGAGCAGATCTGCGCGTTCCCCCCGCCCCCCCAGATAGCAATCCAAAACAGTCCAGTGGAGCCTGAGCGGTGGGTGTTGCCTTCTGACACCCTTCCGGTGATGTCAGGGGGTGTGGCACATGGAAATGAGTTATGCTAATAAGTTATGCTAATGAGCTCCTGCACCTCTTTTTCTACGAAATGACCCCTGTATATAAATACAATTTCCTAGGTAAAGGAAGTTTGTATTCGGCAAGCCCAGATACAAACCGCTAGAGCAACCCCACACCCCAGAATCAAGACTGAAGAAGCGACAGAACGCCGACACATGTGGTGTAGTGGTTAAGAGTGTCGGACTAGGATCTGAGAGACCCAAGTTCGAATCCCGACTTGTTCCATGGAAGCTCGCTGGCTGACCTGGGGCCAGTCACACTCTCTCAGCCTTACTTACTTCACACAGGGTGGTTGTGAGGAGAAAACGGATGAGAAGAGAATGCTGTAAATCACTTTCGGTCCCCATTGTACGGTCCCCTGTACGGTGGTGCAGTTACACTCACATCTCTCTTGCCACCTCCAGAAGCCCTTTGTTTAGGGCACCCTCCCCCTTCAGTGGTGCTCAGGGATGGGCACAGAGTGACAGAGATCCTCCTTTTTGTAGAAAAAGCCCAGCAGGAACTCATTAGCATAATAGGCCACACCCAACAGTAAAACCCATTACCATATTAGGCCACACCCTGACATCACTGCCTATTAGCACATTAGGCCACACCCCCATGTTACCAGAAGCATGGTCATCCAGCCACACCCACCTTTCCCTTCTTATTCTGTTTACCTTGTTTGTCGTCAAACCAGGGCTTTTTTTGTAGCAGGAACTCCTTTGCATGTTAGGCCACACACCCCTAATGTAGCCAATCCTAATGAGTTTCTGCTATTGGGTGTGGCCTATTATGCTAATGAGTTCCTGCTGGGCGTGGCCAACTCAGGAGCCAGCCAGAACTCCGTTCCTGTGCGTTCCTGCCCAAAAATAGCCCTGATAGTGAACACTGAAGCTCCCACTCTGCTGGCTTTCCATTGGCTCTCCCCACTGTGGAGAAAGTCGGGGCACAAATGAAGAAGAAGAAGAAGAGATTGGATTTCTACCCCACCCTTCACTACCCGAAGGTGTCTCAGAGCGGCTTACAAACTCCTTTCCCTTCCCCTCCCCACAACAGACGCCCTGTGAGGGAGGTGGGGCTGAGAGAGCTCTGACAGAAACTGCTCTTTTTCAAGGACAGCTGTGCCAGAGCTTGTGACTGACCCAAGGTCACATCAGCCAGTGCAAGTGGAGGAGTGGGGAATCAAACTCGGTTCTCCCAGATTAGAGTCCGCGCACTTAACCAGTGCACCAAATTGGCTCTCTCAACTGAACTCACCAAACTGAATTAAGTAAATAAATAAACGTTGCAAAATTCTGTCCCATGGATATGAGATGTCCCTTGCTCTGCGCTGGCCTCTTTCAGGATTCAAACCATGCTGAAGTTCTAGCAACTGGGTACATATAGCCAGAATTTTGCTTTCAGTGATTGGTGGTCTTAGGAATTTGGAGGACACTCTTTGCCCCCTGTATTCCTATTTTGGAGGGAGGCTTTATTCCCCAATGCGGACTCAAAGTGCCTTGAATAATCCCGTCTCCTCCCAGTCATACACACTCAGCTGAACCTACCTTTCAGGGCTGTTGTGAGGATAAGATGGTGAAGAGGAGAACGAGGTAATCTGCTTTGGGTCCCATTGGGGAGGAAAGTGGGGTACTGGTAAAGCAAATAAAAAAATTAATGCAAGGAAGGAGATGTATGAATGTTCTGATCTCCTGTAGAAAAGGCTGCTTTGTTTTGACCTTTGCAGGCAGAAGGTCCCAGGTTCAATCCTCTCCAACTCCAGTTGGGCAGTAGACGGTATGAAATGCCTCTGCTTGAGACATCAGAGTACTTCTGCCAATCAGAGTAGCCAGAACATAAGAACATAAGAGATGCCAATGTTGGATCAGGCCAAAGGCCCATCCAGCCCAACACTCTGTATCACACAGTGGCCACAAATACCAGTGCCATCAGGAGGTCCACCAGTGGGGCCAGGACATTAGAAGCCCTCCCACTGTTGACCCCCCCCCCAAGCACCAAGAAGGCAGAGCATCACTTGCCCCAGAGCCCCTATCTATACCTTGTGGCTAATAGCCACTGATGGACCTCTGTGCCATATGCCTATCTAATTCCCTTTTGAAGCCGTCCATGCTTGTAGCCGCCACCACTTCCTGTGGCAGTGAATTCCACGTGTTAATCACTCTTTGGGTGAAGAAGGACTTCCTCTTATCTGTTCTAACCCGACCGCTCAGCAATTTCATGGAGTGCCCACGAGTTCTTGTCTTGTGAGAAAGGGAGAAAAGTACCTAAAACTACCTGCTCTTTCCCATGCCTAATCTTATAAACCTCAATCATGTCACCCCTCAGTCGTCGTTTCTCCAAGCCCCAAGCGTTTTAACCTTTCCTCATAGGGAAAGTGTTCCAACCCTTTTATCATTCGAGTTGCCCCTTTTCTGCACTTTTTCCAAAGCTATAATATCCTTTTTAAGGTGTGGTGGATAGTATTGAGCTTGAGAGACCAATGGTCTGACTCAGGAAAAGGCTGCTTCATGGGATTAAACACCTTGCCCAGGCCCCCCCTCTCCATAAATCCCCTGCCCCCCTCCACTGTCCCGGCAATTGTTGGTGTCTGCGAAATGAAAAACCCAGACGTTTGACATTCCGGCCTTTAAGATTCTCCACCGGCATCTTCGTGTTGCCGCACGGACTTTTAGAGATCTCAGATATGTTTTATTTACCGAGAAGCCTCGTTGCTGTGATGTCAGGCGGTGCGGTTTTGAAGAGCAAGCCAGAAGTCTCTGGGCTCCACTTCTAGAGAAGGCCCCGATAAGCAAGGACGAGAGGAATGCAGGCAGGTCCTTGCAGGAGCCGGGGAATATTCGAGCCACCCACCAAAATGTTGCACGAATCCAAATTCGAAGCAAACTGGGGGAGGGGTGCGTGTTCCTCACTAGCAAAAATCTGTGGGGAGCCCAAAGATAATCACAATTTCTCATAAAGTTTGACACCCCTAAGTGGTTTTTTTTTTAAAGAGTCGTACCCTATGGCGTTCAAATTTGTGTTATACAGCTTATTTCGTGTGTGCAAAATTTCACACAGCTTTGCGGGAGGTGTAATTTCCCTCCCCCGTTGTTGTTGTTGTCGTGATCGGTCCTTTTTGCCCTAGACCTTAAATCCTGGATCAACCCTGTCCCTGAATTTACACTCTACACTAAACACGAGTTCACCCCTGTAATTATCTTGGGGTATTTTTACATTCTACACTACACTCGAGTTCACCCCTGTAATTATCTTGGGGTATTTTTTATTTTTCTTTCTAACTGGAGAAGACCCTGATGCTGGGAAAGATTGAAGGTCAAAGAAGACGGGGACGGCAAAGGATGAGATGGTTAGACAGTGTCATAGATGCAACGAACATGAAATTGAGCAAACTTCAGAGGACGGTGGAAGACAGGAAGGCCTGGCGTGATCTGGTCCATGGGGTCGCGGAGAGTCGGACTCGACTGTGCGACTGAACAACAACATATTTTTTATTTTTGCATTACATTGAGGTCACCTCGGTTTCGCTCCACACTTGCCCCGGGATAAACGGATGCTGTTACAACCAGGGATAAAATGCAAGGTATTGTGTCCCGAGTTGAACTCTGATAAAACCAGAGATCCAAGTGCGGAAAGGACCATCATCACCGTTATTGTCGTCGTCGTTATTGTCATCATCATCATTCCCCACCCTACCCACAATTGGGCTCAGGGTGGCTTACAACATAAGATTCATAAAACGATCAAAGTGATAAAACCAATAAAACAACAGATGGCACAACAAACAATAACAGAAAGAACCTATGCCTCATGTCAGGTGAATAAAAAGCTCCAGCGCCCAAGCAATGTTATCTAAAGCAGCAGGGCACTGGGAAGGGGCCATGAACAGAGGAGTCCACTGTCAGGTTCAACAGTAAGTAAATCTCCACACACGTTTCCAGGGAAGTGCTATACTTTATTGCACTACAGGTCTGTTGCCATTATCTACAGGTATATTGTTAGGAATGACAATGGGGCGGATGCATCCCTTCATATAGCGTGATGCTGCAAATGGCTAACCAAATGAAATCCAAGTGCACGCGGGGGAATTCTCCCGGCGGGAGGTTACATAATGAACGGGAGAGTCTCCGTGCCTCACGAGAGCAGAAAGATCCACACCAACGGTGGAACGCAAGCTCCGCCTCTTCCTCGTTAGTCAGATAACCCAGTCTGGCAGCGCCAGTTCGCACGGTCTCAGGAGCGCCTCCCTATCGCTGTTTACAGCAAGCAAGCAAAGCAAGCGAGCAAGCATGCGCCGTAGCGCCACAGTCAGGAAAGGACACATACAAATGAAATATGGCAGCTAGCTGACAGCCACAATGGTTGACTGTCTGCCACCTCAACCAAAATCCTGGCGGAACAGCTTCCCTTTACAGGCCATGAAGAATTGTAATAGGTCCCGCAGGGCCCTGATCTCAGTTGGGAGCATCTTCCACCAGGTTGGGGTAAGGACTGAAAAAGTCCTTGCCCTGGTTGAGACTAAGTGGATGTCCTTTGCGCCGGGGATCACTAGGAAGTGTTGACTGGAAGAGCATAAAGCTCTCCGGGGCTCATAGGGGAAGAGGCAGTCCTACAGGTATGATGGTCCCAGGCCGCATAAGGCTTTAAAGGTCAAAACTATGATCTTGAACCGGATCTGGTATTTGATCGGCAGCCAATGTGGTGGGTTTGGTCCTCCACACGATGCCTGCTGGGTGACCTTGGGCCAGTCCCAGTTCTCTCAGAACTATCTCCACCCCACCTGCCTGTTGTGGGGAGAGGGAGGGAAGGCGATGGTAAGCCGCTTTGAGACTCCTTAAGATGGAGAAAAGCTGGGTATAAAAACCAACTCTTCTTCTTCTTCCCTGACCCAACCAAGCATGGCCACGGGGGGAGAAGCAATGTCATCTACTGCGCAGATGCTGAAGCCCCTGTGAGGCCAGGAAATAAAATTCCATTACCCCCAAGGAAACAGACTCCACCACCATAGCAGCTGTGCAGCCACAGAGCTGTTTGGGAGCCATTTGATCCAGACGAGTGGTGAGCCGAACTGATCCAAGACTTGGCTCACGAAGGACCATGGCTGTTGAACACAGTGGCTGGTTTTGCACTAGAGCTGCCTTGCTGTTGCGCCGCCGTTTGCCCCGGTTCTATTGGTCAATTTCACACCCGAAGCTGCGCGGCTGATTTTGACACGCGGCTTCACCCGATTCCCCCCGCAGTTTCGTGATCCTGTTTTTTGAGGATCGACGAAACTGCGGGGGAAATCGGGCGAAGCTGCGGGTCAAAATCAGCCGCGCGGCTTCGGGTGTGAAATTGACCAATAGAACCGGGGCAAACGGCGGCACAACAGTGAGGCAGCTCTAGTGCAAAATCAGCCAGTATGTTTGCCTGCCGAATCGGTTCTCCACTAAATTCACTGCATCCTTTGTTGTTCCCCCAACCTGGCTACTCTTTGCTTTGTAGAGGAAAATATACCAGTACCCACCTTTGCCCTTGCAGGGAGATTTGCAACCCAAGGGATGGATTTGCAACTCAAGGGAAATAGTACGAGCAGTAACAAGCACTACAGCTCCCATAGTCCATTCCTCCACATCTTCTTTAAAAAATACAAACCCAAGGGAAATCCTAAGCACAGATCTCGTGGTACATTCTTAGGGGGACCAACAAAAACTTTGGATTCTCAAATGTTTTCTGGATTGATACTCTCCTGTACTAGCAGTTTTTATTTTATTTTATTTTATTGTTTATATTTATATCCCGCCTTTCCAGATATCTGGCTCAAGGTGGCTAACAACATTAAAATGGCATAAACCAACCAAGTTAAAACAATTAATAAATACCATACCAGTTAAAACAACACCAATTGGAATTAACCCAACAGAAATGGCGGTAATCCGAATCCCATCCAACAATAGGGGTAGCATCCAGCAGAATCTCAGGCCCGAGGGTGTTCTAAAATTTCAGACCAGACGATGTTCCAGGGCACACTCATCAGTGAACATAAGAACATAAGAGATGCCAATGTTGGATCAGGCCAAAGGCCCATCCAGTCCAACACTCTGTATCACACAGTGGCCAGAAATACCAGTGCCATCAGGAGGTCCACCAGTAGGGCCAGGACATTAGAAGCCCTCCCACTGTTGACCCCCCCAAGCACCAAGATGACAGAGCATCACTTGCCCCAGAGTCCCTATCTATACCTTGTGGCTAATAGCCACTGATGGACCTCTGCAGGGCCCTGATGTTCTCTCGGAGCTCATTCCACCAGGTTGGGGCCACCACTGAGAAAGCCCTGGGTCTGGTGACATTCAGCCTGGCTTCTTTCGGACCAGGGAGGGCCAGGCGATGTTGCGACCCTGACCGCAGTGCTCTCTGGGGCACATATGGGGAGAGGCGGTCCCTCAAGTAGGCAGGCCCGTGACCATGTAGGCCTTTAAAGGTTAGCACCAGCACCTTGAACCAATTCCAGTACGCTATAGGCAGCCAGTGCAGTGTCCTCAGCACAGGCTGGATGTGGTCCCGTATAGAGAGACCCAACAACAGCCTGGCCGCAGCACTCTGCACTAGCTGCAGCCTCTGGATCTGGGACAAGGGCAGCCCCATGTAGAGAGAGTTGCAGTAGTCTAATCTCGAGGTGACTATTGCGTGGATCACTGTTGCGAGGTCATTGCGTTCGAGGAAGGGAACCAGCTGCCTGATCAGCCGTAGGTGGTAAAAGGCCGCCTTGGCAGTGGCTGCTACCTGGGCCTCCATTGTGAAGGAGGCCTCCAGAAGCACTCCCAGACTCCTGACCCTCAGCACTGGCACCAATGGTGCCCCACCGAAAGCCGGCAACGGGATCCCTACCCCCGACCTGCTCCGACTCAAGCACAGGACCTCCGTCTTCGTTGGATTCAGTTTCAGTCGGCTCAGTCTAAGCCAGCTGGCTACATCCTGAAGCGCCAGCTCCAGGTAATCTGGGCCGGAGCCGGACCGCCCGTCCAACAACAGATATCGCTGGGTGTCATCAGCGTACTGGGGATGACTGCTGTTATGGGAAAGCAAGCGGGAAGAAAACAGATGCAGCAGCAAGAATAGAGCATAGCTATGTACATCATTAAGGCACAGTTACATTGAGCCCTGTTACAGTAGAACACCAGAGCTTATCTAGACTGACCCTGTGGCCCAGCAAGGGTCCGATTCTGACACCTTGCTGAGATTCAATGGGTAATAACCCAAGACAGGGCCTTCTCAGACATGGCACCATAGCTCTGGAACACTTTCCCCGGGGGAGTTTGTCGGATGTTACAAGTTAGAACACTTCTATTTAGTATTTACTGGGTTAATACTGTGTACTGAACCACATGTTTGTTTGTATCCTATCTGCTAAGAGAGCTAGAAAGCCTGCCAGATTGAGATGTAGTTTGTTGTCCTGATTGGAAGATAGAGTACCTAGAATTAGCATTTTATGACTCTTTGTCCTGAGCGAGAAGAAGCTCTAGTCTCCATTAGCCTGAGGATGACTTAACATGTCTCCATTAGACTTAGGAAGATCTAAGTAAGCTATCTAGATATGAGGATGTAGAAATAAAGCTCTTTGTTATTTTTCATCCTGTTTACCCTACCCTTGTTAGGTTGATAGTAAACTTTTTATATTTTAAACTACCATGGACTCAGACTCTTTTATACTCTGCTGACTCTGCTGAATTAACTTTAAGAAAAATAAACACAAAACTGCAATAGAGTTTCACCTGTCCCCTTCTATTGCCACGTTCCTCCCGTGGACAAAGATCTTTTCGTTTCATTCGGCCTTTTCTCAACGACCCGTCTTTCCTAACCAATGCTTTCATTGCTGTATTTATGTTCCGTACTTATCGTAACTCCATTTAAAACTTGTTTTAATTGTGTGTGTTTTGGGTGGGTTGATTTTAACGGTTTTAAAATGTGATTTTGTCATGTATGCTTTGACTTGTTAGCCTCCTCGGTGGCTCTTGTAGGGGCAAAAAGGTGGGATACAAATTGTATGTGTGTAAAGTGCCATTGAGATGCAGCCGACTTATGGAAAGTCCCATAAGGTTTTCAAAGAAAGTGAGAAGCAGAGGTGGTTTGCCATTGGCTTCCTCTGCACAGTCTTTCTTGGGAGGTCTCCTGTCCAAGTCCCGAGTCCGGCCCTGCTTAGCTTCCGAGATCTGAGAAGAACTGCCTATACTATACCATTCCACATCCCTCAGGTTTTGTAAATAAGTAACAATAATCTAGGCTAGGTGGCTTTCAACCTTTCCCTGGAGCCTACATGAGCCCCTGACTCCCTTTTCAGAAAATTCCTGGCCACATGCCCGCATCACCAGACTTGCACAAGTATCTTGTCCGCGTCACCTGCTCTCAACCCCAGTTTCGAGTGCTCAGATAACATCAATGGCATGTTCCCGTTTTCATGTGCCACGTATTGGAAGGTATGGGTCTGCTTTACCCACAACGTCGCCGATGGTTATCAAACAGCAAACACTTGTCTCCTTTCCAAAAACTTCTGGCCTGCAGTGTGAGGGAGTATTTACCAATTCCAAGCAAGGGCAAGGCAGTCCTTGAGAGGAAACTCCCTAGTAACAGGATATTTCAAGAGAGTTTGTGCTCTAGATGTTCTTAACAGCTGGCCAAGAGCCCCAGAGGGGTATCCTGAATCTATCGAGGAGCTCGGCGTGACCCGTACTGAATCCGTCACTCCATTTTTTTATGGGGCCAACACCCTGTCCAGGCTGCCCAGCCATTCGCCAGGGGACTGATAAATCCAATAAAGCGCAGGCCTTGCATTGCCCAAGAAACGACTGGATGCTTTCAGAAAGTGGACATTTTTTCCACGTGAAGTCATGGCTTGGACAACCCGCTTATCATGCTGCCTCGTCGCCAAATTATCTATTATGTTATGTATGTTGAAACTCTAGAAAACAGGCAAGTTTGCTTTGGGTTGCTTTTCAGAAAAAAGGACCCTTAATGATTTTCATCTCTCTTCGTGCAGAAAGGGGGTCCTTGTGTGGTTTTTGAAAAGGAGAGTGGATTGATACCCCATCCTTCACTACCTGAAAGGGTCTCAGAGCGGCTTACAATCTCCTCTCCCTTCCTCTCCCCACAACAGACACCCTGTGAGGTAGGTGGGGGCTGAGAGAGCTCTTTCGAGAACTGCCCTTGAGAGAACAGCTCTGAGAGAACTTGTGACTGACCCAAGGTCACACTAGCGGCTGCGCATGGAGGAGTGGGGAATCAAACTGGGTTCTCCCAGATTAGAGTCCGCGCTCCTAACCACTACACCCAACTGGCTCTCCAGTTTGCATGGAGGGCGGGCTGCTGCCCATTCTCTTTCTGCAGATTGTCTTCTTTCGTTTCCGCCTCAAGTCATAGCCAGCTCATGGCAACCCTGTAGGGTTTTCAAGGCAAGAGATGAACAGCGGGGGTCTGCCATTGCCTGCCTCTGCGTAGTGATCCTGGACATTCTTGGAGGTCTCCCATCCAAATACTAACCAGGGCTGACCCTGCTTATTCTAAGGTCTGACAAGATTGGGCCAGCTTGGGCTATCCAGGCCGGGGCGGATTGCTCTCTGCAAGGCCTCTTAAACTCACCCCTGCCCTTCCATAAGCCTGGCTGCAGAAAAAGAAGAAGAAGAAGAAGAGAAGAAGAGATTGGATTTATACCCCGCCCTTCACTTGGAGTCTCAGAGCGGCTTACAAACTCCTTTCCCTTCCCCTCTGCACAACAGACACCCGGTGAAGTGGGTGGGGCTGAGAGAACTCTTGACAGAAACTGCTCTTTTTCAAGGACAGCTGTGCCAGAGCTTGTGACTGACCCAAGGTCACATCAGCAGGTGCAAGTGGAGGAGTGGGAGTCCGCACACTTAACTACTACACCAAAATGGCAAAAAACCCCCCAACAACAGCTGGGAGCAGTGTGGATAGGTTATGCGTTTGCATTTTTCAAGGGGAGAATCGATGGGCATAGAATCATCCAGCTGGAAGGGACCCCCAGGATCATCTAGTCCAACCCCCTGCACAATGCCAGGGAATTCACAAATACTCCTCCTCCCCACAACCCCAGTGACCCCTGCTGCATGCCCAGAAGATGACAAAAAAACCTCCAGGATCCCCGGCCAAACTGGCCTGAAGAAAAATTGTTTCCTGACCCCAAAGTGACGATCGGCATTTCCCTGGGCGTGTAAGAAAGGGGCCACGAGAACTAAGCACTGAGGCAACCCTTCCCGCCCTCCCTCTCACAATCTGCCTCAGTTCACAGAATCAGCATTGCTGTCCGATGGCCATCCAGCCTCTGTTTGAAAACCTCCCTAGAAGCAGAGCCCACCACCTCCCGAGGAGGCCTGTTCTGCTGAGGAACGGTTCAAACTGAGAAGCATTCCCATGCACCTAGTTTCCCTTGCAAACGCCCTGATCCCGCCACCGTCCTTCCGTATTACGTGGACACATGTGGGCTGCAGAACACATCTGAGGAGATAGTCTGTGGTTCCATCCCCGAGGAAACCTGATCTGCCTCTTCTGCCTCTGCCTCTACCCTCCGTCACGCCTTTGGCCATGTCCTCCCTATTCCTGGAGTTTGACTCACCAAGTTGGAAGGACCTCAAAAGCCTCCTTGCCCAACCCTGGCAGTGGGTCAGCCAACCAGCCACCCCTTGGTCTATGAGGCTGAGACCACAGACATCAGGGGCTCTTCGGCTTGAACCAGGAACGTGGCAGGCTAAAGCGGAGACCCTGCCTAGCGTGCGACTGATGGGAACAGCAGTGAGCAGCAAGGGCTTCTGGGATGGGCAGCCTTTGCGAAGCAGGCTCCTGCACAAGGCATTTCGTTTGGCTCGTTTTTGGCTCTGTAATCTTCTAAAAATTCAATTGTTTATGATTATCACACTGTTCCAGATTTCTCCTCCCGCCTCCGTTCATTATTGGTTTCAATGGGAACCACATTTCAAGCTGTTACTTTCTTTCGGGTTTCTACCAAATCGGGACAAAATTGTCAAGAGACGGTGACCCTCATTCGAGGGAGACTCCTCCCTGCCAAATTCCACAGAGATAGAAGAAAGAGAGGAAGGGCCATGGCTCAGAGAAGAAGAAGAAGAAGAAGAAGAAGAAGAAGAAGAAGAAGAAGAGATTGGATTTATACCCCACCCTTCACTCAGAGTCTTAGAGCAACTTACAGAATCCTTTCCCTTCCCCTCCTCACAACAGACACCCTGTGAGGTAGGCGGGGCTGAGAGAGCTCTTTCCAGAACTGCCCTTTCAAGGATAGCTCAAGGTCATCCAGCCAGGTGCAAGTGGAGGAGTGGGGAATCAAACCCGGTTCTCCCAGATTAGAGTCCACACACTTAATCACTACACCAAACTGTGGTAGAGCATCCACTTGGCACACAGAAGGTCCCTGGTTCAATCCCCAGCATCCCCAGTTAAAATCACCAAGCGGTAGTAGAAGAAGAAGAGGCTCTTTATGTTCTTACGTTTAAGAAGACAAACTTGGGACTCGAGTCCCTGGTTCGAATCCACCCTCAGCCAAGATTTCCCCTGCTGGCCTTAGGCAAGTCATTAGCTCCCGGTCTCCGTTGTCTCATCTCCATCTGTCATGCGGGGATAATAATGCTATCTGGCTTTGAATGGTGCTTTATTAGTTTGGCTTGTAAAACTGTTTTCTCAAGCCGTCCATTTGGGGCATTGGAAAAACCAGAGAACTATGGATTTTGCCAGATGCTGTCTGTGGCTTGTCTAAATGTCCTCCGCTTTCTCCATAACCCACTCTGATCCATGACATTATGGCCAATTATTGACCTTCCTGGTTTCTTCAAGCTCCCTCCCCACCTCTGCAATTACATCCCCCTAGGCCAGTGATGGTGAACCTTTTAGAGACCGAGTGCCCAAACTGCGACCCGAAACCCACTTATTTATCGCAAAGTGCCAACACGGCGATTTAACCTGAATACTGAGGTTTTACTTTAGAAAAAACAACTCATACATTAACTTAAGATGATCCAGACAAAGTAAGGAAAGCAATCCCAAATGCTTTCATTTACTTAAAATTATTTGGCAGAGAATTCGACACTTTAATGATAGTCTGGGCTTGGCTGGGGCGATGGCACGCGTGCCCACAGAGAGGGCTCTGAGTGCCACCTCTGGCACCCGTGCCATAGGTTCGCCACCACTGCCCTAGACTCTACCCTCCTTGCTCCACTTCAGGGAATCGTTATTTGGGAAATAAAAAGCTGGCAAGCCTAGAGATAAGGCCTGTGCCCAGTGCTCAGAGCCGAAGATTTTCAGGGCATGAAGGTACCAACATGTCCTTTGAAAGCAAATTATTATTTATGCTTAGTTTTTTGTACTTACATCCTGCTTTTCTCCTTGATTGTTTGTTTGGAGGAAGGCAGAAGAAGAAGAAGAAGACGAAAAGGAGGAGGAGGAGGAGGAGGAGGAGAAGGAGGAGGAGGAGATTGGATTTATACCCCGCCCTTCACTACCCAAAGGAGTTTCGGAGCAGCTTACAATTTCCTTTCCCTTCCCCTCCCCACAACAGACACCCTGGGAGGTAGGTGGCACTGAGAGAGCTCTTTCCAGGACTGCTCCTGAGAGAAAAGCTCTGAGAGAACTTGTGACTGACCCAAGATCACCCAGCAGCTGCACATGGAGGAGCAGGGACTCAAACCTGGTTCTCCCAGATTAGAATCTGTGCTCCTAGCCACTACACTAAACTGGCTCAAAGCAGCTTTTCACATTGTCCCCCTCCCCTCCACTTAATCCTAACAAGCCTTGTGAGGATGGGTTAGGCTGAGAGATTGCGACAGGCCCACGGTCACATGCTGGGTGTCCGTAGCTGAGTGGTGGACTTGAATCTGGACATCCCAGGTCCTAGTCTGACATTCTGACCAGTCTGCCATATCAGCCGTCACAAGACCCCCCCCCAAAAAAAGCTGACCTCTTTTGCCCACTTGCTGCTGTTCACTGTCACAACCAGGGCAGCTGAGGGATCGTTTTTGCTTGTGTGTTTTTAAATGGCCGCCTGCTTTGACCCGGTTGTGGCTCAGGCCCCCCAGCTCTGTCGTTCCTCATCCATCAATTAGACACAGTGACGGCCAACCAGGCAGGGTCGTCGTGAGGCACGGTCAAAGGAATGCCAGCATTTTGGGCAGCGACGGATGCTCGCGTTGCACCTGCCGCTGCCAAATGACACAGCATGTGTCGCGGCTCGGCTGGCACGGCGACACAGACAAAACCCGTTTTGTCGGCAGTGTGGGCATCGCTTTGCACGGAAGCCTGGTTCTACAGGGCCGACTAGAGAGATCCATCAGTTTCAGAGAGAGAAGTCTCCTCTCGGCCCATGCCTGCGTGACACGACCCCTTCCTGGCCAGCTTCGGAGGTGGCATTCCAACGTGCCAGCGTTGCCTGGCCCAGCCGAGTGTGAGAAATGCCAACAGACAGCTTAATGAAGTTAGCGGCGCTTTCTGGGAGGCGCTCCGAGGCGATGCTGTTTACTGCCAACACGGAAAAGCCTATAATTAGGAAGCAGAAGTGAAAAACTAACACAGGCCCCTGACCCCAGGGCAGCAGCTATTCAGGGAAGGGGGGGTGCGGATTTGGGCAGGTTTCCAGGGAAGCTCTGCTAATTTCACACAGTCCTACTCCTGCTGTTAGGTTGAGCCGGGCCTGGCACCTCCTAAGCTCTGGCTGTCCGAGGAAGCTTTCTGGGGTCAAAAGAATTGTTCTGGTCCACCAAGAGAGATCAATGTTCAGCTAGGGTTAACAGCTCCCCCTCTCCTGGCTACTGGTTGGGGGGTCAGGAGTAATGGCGATTTGAGGGTGGAGCTTGGGACAGGCCTGTATCATCCATAAGGCTGACTAGGCCGAAGCCTAGGGGAAGAGGGGATCATCAATTTTTTTTTTTTTTTGATGAGGCACTGTTATTTTCTCTTCACAGACAGAAGAACTCGTGGGCACTCGATGAAATTGCTGAAAAGTCTGGTTAGGCCCCTGCCACACGGCAGGGGAAAAGCCTCTAAAGGCGCGGCTTTTAAAAGCCGCGCCAACGTTGAGACACCGCGGCGGGATCCCACGGATCCCCTGGCCGCGGCGCCTTTTCTCCCCGGCGCGATTAAACGCCGGGGAGAAAACACGGCCCTAACCGGGAGCCGGCCGAACTGCGCATGTCGGAGCATGCGCAGTTCGGCTCCGGGCCGGGGTTGTGCCGGCGCAAGGACGCGCCGGCGATCAAACGCCCGGCTAGCAGCGCGGCTTCCAGTTGAACCACCTAGGTAGGTGGTTTCAACTTGAGGCGCATTTGTGCGGGGAAGGGCCAGTTCGGGGACAGAAGCAAGACGCTTCCCAGATGTTGTGGTATGATCGCCGGTTTGATCCGCCCCTGAACTGTCCCGCTCCCGGCCCAAATCGCCTAGTGTGAACAGGACCTTAGAATGGATAAGAGGAAGTACTTCTTCACCCAAAGAGTGATTAACACTTGGAATTCACTGCCACAGGAAGTGGTGGCAGCTACAAGCATGGACGGCTTCAAAAGGGAATTAGATAAGCATATGGAGCAGAGGTCCATCAGTGGCTATTAGCCACAAGGTATAGATAGGGACTCTGGGGCAAGTGATGCTCTGTCTTCTTGGTGCTTGGGGGAGGTCAACAGTGGGAGGGCTTCTAGTGTCCTGGCCCCACTGGTGGACCTCCTGATGGCACCTGGTATTTGTGGCCACTGTGTGATACAAAGTGTTGGACTGGATGGGCCTTTGGCCTGATCCAACATGGTTTCTCTTATGTTCTTATGACAGCCTCTAATATATAACCTCTGTTGATAAGATAAGCAACTGCTTCCTTATCACAGTGAAACAAGTTGTCTCTTATGTTAAAACATTTATCCATCAATTATATATTCTAAAATAAACATTAAAAATTTTATTCACCTCAAAACATTACAGTATTGAAGAATTATACCCCCCCCAAAATGTGCTTTCCTCAAGAGTTCTACTCATGCGACAAAAATATTTCTTTAAAAGTGTGAATAGAATTCTTCAGGAGGCCCTTGAAATGAATATAGGGCTACGTACTGCGGTCCTCGCACCTCGGCATTTAGTCACGCCGGCCGCATTACCACGGAAACATTCTTTGGACAGCGCTGGTTCCTCGGCTTGGAAACAGAGATGAACACCACCCCCTAGAGTCGGACTCGACTGGCTTTCGAGCAAGGGAAACCTTTACCTTTACTTACTGCAGTCTAGTACCTACTGTACCAATGTCAGGTTGTCAGCTGTAGTGGAGTGAAAAACTGAAGTGCCGGAGGGCCCCTGAAATACCCAAAAGCTTAGGGTCCTTAGCTGTGGAGTCTCGTGAGCAAAAAAAAAATCAACTTTGTGAGCTACTGGCATTAAAGTTGTGAGCAAGCAATTTGGCTACTGCATCAATTAGTTTGCTCTGGAGCCCTCCTTCCTGAGCGGAGACAAAAACGTGTGAGCCAAAGGCTAAAAAACTGTGAGCTAGCTCACACTAACTCAGCTTAGAGGGAACACTGGTCCTGGCCATGGGTTAATATGGCCCTGGCTTGGGGAGGACAGGGACCCCAGTGGGGTACAATGCCATAGAGTCCACCCTCCAAAGCATCCATTTTCTCTAGGGGACACTGATCTCTGTAGTCTGGAGACGAGCTGCAATTCCAGGCGGTCTCCGGGTCCCCCTGGGAGGCTGACATTCCTCTGTTCAGTTGACCAGGGCTCAAAATGATCTAGATAGGCTGGGACAGTGGGCGGAGACAAATAAAATGAATTTCAATAGAGAGAAGTGCAAAGTCCTACACTTAGGTACTTAGGTACAATCTGGATTGCTTCGATTTCTTATTGGTTAAGGATGCACTTGAAGCCTACAGGTCTAATTCCATCTCTTTTAGTTGCCACTCCATACCCTGAATGGTCCTCCAAAATATTAGTCAAGATTGGATCAATCGGGCTTCATCCTGCAAGTCTTTTGGAGCTTGGATTGACTAAAGCTAAATCTATAGTAACCCAACGCTTAAGAGATATAGAGGCTCAGACAGAAGAAGCACTCTTACCCGTAAGATATAGAGCCTTAAAATCCTGGACAGGTTTTGCTCCCGCCCGATATCTTTCTAACATTACATACGACGGCTATAGATGGTCTTTCTCTAGAGCTCGTTTTGATGCTTTACCCTCAAATTTGCTACAAGGAAGGTTTTTGCGTTGGCCTAGTTCCCAAAGATGTTGCCCTTGTACAAATCTTGAAATAGAGTCGGTCTCACATGTTCTGTTACATTGTAACTTCTATGCTACGGAGAGACAACTGTTAATTTTCCCATTGTTGTCCAAATTTCAACCCTTGGATGTCCAGTTGAAATTTGCGGAATTAAGGATTTTAAACTTTTTGCTGGAAGACCGGAGAGAAAGGATTTCTTTAGCTGTGGCAAAATTTTGCTTCCAGGCACTTAAAAAAAAGGAAGCTTGTATCTTAGATAGTGAATTGCTGACAAATTAGCGTTGCTTTGGTGCGTTTTAATGATAATTGTATTGCTCCCGTATCTGTTTTAATGTTTTATATATCTATTTGATTTTATGTATTTACTGTGTATTTTATTATTCCTCTTGGAAATGTTCTATAGTGGCTGGCCGCTTGACCGTATTAATAAACTAAACTAAACACTTAGGTACAAAAAATCAAAGGCACAGATATAGAATGGGAGGGACTTGGCATGACAGCAGCACCTGTGAAAGGGATCTGGGTGTTCTGGTTGATCACAAGCTTAACATGAGCCTGCAGTGCGATGTGACTGCGAAGAAAGCTAATGCAATCTTAGGATGCATTCACAGACGCATTGTGTCCAGATCACGGGAGGTGGTAGTTCCGCTCTGTTCTGCTATGGTCAGGCCTCACCTGGAGTCCTGTGTCCAGTTTTGAGCACCACGTTTTAGGAAGGATGTTGACAAGCTCGAGCGTGTCCAGGAGAGGGCAACCAGGATGGTGAGAGGGTTGGAACCCAAGTCTTACGAGGAAAGGCTGAAAGAGTTGGGTATGTTTAGCCTGGGAAAGAGGGCTTAGAGGGGACATGACTGCAGTCTTCAAGTATTTGAAAGGCTGTCAAGTAGAAGATGGAGTGGATCTATTCTCTCTTGCTCCGGATTGCAAGACTAGATCTAATGGGTGGAAATGGCAAGGGAGCTGCGGTGGCTCAAGTGGTTAAGACGCTCAAGTGTGTCCAGAAGAGGGCAACCAGGATGGTGAGAGGGTTGGAATCCAAGTCTTAGGAGGAAAGGCTGAAAGAGTTGGGTCTGTTTAGCCTGGGAAAGAGAAGGCTTAGAGGGGACATGATTGCAGTCTTCAAGTATTTGAAGGGCTGTGATGTAGAAGATGGAGCGGGTCTATTCTCTCTTGCTCCGGATTGCACAACTAGATCTAACGGGTGGAAATTACAAGGGAGTCGATACCGGCTAAATATCAGGAGAAACTTCCTAACTGTAAGAGTGGTTGAGCAGTGGAACAGACTACCTCAGGAGGTGGTGAATGCTCTTCCGCTGGACGTTTTCAAGCGGAGGCTGGACGACCATCTTTCAGCTATGTTGTAGGGCTATCTTTCGGCTATGCTCCTGCAGAGTGCAGGGGGTTGGACTAGATGTCCTGCAAGGTCCCTTCCAACGCTAACATTCTATGATTCTATGATTCTATGTGAATGCTGAGCCACCTCCAAACCTGCTTTGGTGTGTTGAAACAGACTCTGTTGAACTGCCTGAGCACACCTTTTAATGGACATGGTGAGGTGTGTCCCATCTGTCGGGTTGCCAACCTCCTGGTGCTTATATCAAATAACAAACACTGTGATAAAAATGACAATGACATCCAATAAATCTTATGAACCAAATTATATTACAATTGAAGCTTACATTAGGAAGGAAAAGTCCATCATCCTCAATGAGTAAGTAAAGGTACAGGTTCCCTTGCTCGAAAGCCAGTCAAATCCGACTAGGGTTGCGGTGCTCATCTCCGTTTCAAAGCCGAAGAGCCAGCGCTGTCCGAAGACGTTTCCATGGTCATGTGGCCGGCATGACTAAACACCAAGGCGCACGGAACGCTGTTACCTTCCCACCGAATGAGTACCCGGTTATAAACTCATTTCACCAGTCTTCTTCAGGACTGGAGTAATCCTATTATATTAAAAGGTGTCAGCCTCCTGATACAGCTTAACTTCTTTTTTACTTTCTTCAGATTTTTACAGCTTAACTTCTTTTTAACAATACTCCATTCAGCTTCATGTTTCTTTTCATTCTTAATAATTTGAAGAAAATTAAAAACAAGAAGTTAAGCTGTAATAATTTGAAAATGGAACGAGAAGATAATTTGAAGAGATCATAAACCACTGGTGTAGTGGCTAAGAGCGTGGACTCTAATTTGGGGGAACCGGGTTTGATTCCCCAATCCTCCGCATGCAGCTGCTGGTGTGACCTTGGGTCAGTTACAAGTTGTCTCAGAGGTGTTGTCTCACTACTGATCTCCAGTCAACAGAGATCAGGTCCCCTGGAAGAAATGGAAGCTTAGGAGGTGGTGGTGGAATCTATGGCATTATACCCCATTGAGGTCCCTCCTCCCAAAACCTGCCCCCCAGGCTTCCCTCCCAAATTTCCAGTAATTCCCCAATCCTAAATTGGCAACCCGAGGGCGGAATGGCTTCTCTTGTTTCTTTTGTTTGAATAATTTCTGTTTTCACATAATTTGTCCTTAAATTGTATAGGCCCCGTTCACATGGAGAAGTTGCCGCGCTATAGACATGGATGTCAGGTGGATTTTCGGTGCACGATCACACCGCAACATCTGGGAAGCGTAGTGCACCTGTGGCCAACCCGTGGCATCCTGTCGAAGACGCGCAGCAAAAAAGTACCTCCGAAACTGCACTAGTATCTGGAAAACACGGGGCAGGGGCAGGCGTCTGATCGTGGGAGCGCTAGTATCCCTTGGCATCCGGTGCCCATCCACGTCCCATCGCAAACCGGATGTTTTTCGCAAGCGCAAGCGCATGTGCACAAACACGTAACTGAAAGCAGTGCTGCTCCGTGGAACTGTGCATGCACACAAACGCGAAATGCTTGCCGCGCCGCTTCTTTGCCACGCTCCAGCATCGCCGTGTGATAGCCAGCTAACAGCCGAAGGGCGAAGACTCAGGGGACCATGCGATCAGGCTACCGTGCTTTATTTTGCTCCGGGGTGAACAGCCACGCCTCCCCCTCGCATTATCTGGCCCGTGTGACCGGGGCCATAGTCAACCAACCACCTTGGGGACCAGATAGGTTTGGAAATACGCATACTTGCATGCATTCATTCATAACTCACTTTCCTTCCCAGTTGGGACTCCAAGCCGCTTAGAATGTTAGAAGAAGAGGAGGAGGAGGAGGAGGAGGAGGAGGAGATTGGATTTATACCCCACCCCTTACTTCCCAAAGGAGTCTCAGAGCACCTTACAATCTCCTTTTCCTTCCCTTCCCTTCCCCACAACAGGCACCCTGTGAGGTAGGTGGGGCTGAGAGAGTGCTTTTGAGAACTGCCCTTGAGAGAACAGCTCTGAAAGAACTTATGACTAATCCAAGGTCACACCAGCAGCTGCATGTGGAGGAGTGGGGAATCAAACCCGGTTCTTCCAGATTAGGGTCCGCACTCTTAACCACTACAGCAAATGGGCGCTTTCACACACACTAAATAAAGCGCTTTCAATCCCCTTTCAGTGCACACTAGCAAGTGGCTGCTGAAGTGGATTGGAACGGCATTATTCGGCATGTGTGAAAGCGGCTCTAAATATCCGCTGTAACTATCTACTACACCACACAGAGAAATAAAACCAGGGCTATTTTTGGGCAGGAACGCACAGGAACGGAGTTCCGGCTGGCTCCCAAGTTGGCCACGCTCAGCAGGAACTCATTAGCATAATAGGCCACACCCAACAGCAGACACTCATTAGGATTGTCTACATTAGGGGTGTGTGGCCTAACATGCAAAGGAGTTCCTGCTACAAAAAGGCCCTGGGTTTTGACAACAAACAAGGTAAAGAGAATAACAAGCATAAGGTGGGTGTGGCTGGATAACCACACTTTTGGTAACATGGGAGTGCGGCCTAATGTGCTAATGAGCTGTGCAGTCAGGGGTGTGGCCTAATATGCTAATGAGTTTCTGCTGTTGGGTGTGGCCTATTATGCTAATGAGTTCCTGCTGGGCTTTTTCTACAAAAAGAGCCCTGAATAAAACCATCAGGTGGCTTGAGCCAGCAGTCTTCTCCCCGCTCCCTCCGGAAAACAGAATTATTATGAAACCCTCCAGCATCCCAAACTCAGCTCAGCTGCGCTTGGAAGACCCAGAGTGGAGAGGGTTAACCAGAGAGCTGATACAGAGGCACATCTTGGGCTATGGCTGATGGAAGAGGAGGCCCCATCTGGCCCCGTCCCTGATTTACGGGCTCGTCTGGGTCATGATGGGTCTCCAAGGAGTTGGGAACGGCTGCATGGCGCAAGGCCCGGTTTGTTTCCAGTTGGGCTAATGGGCTCCTGCTGTTGCAACGCCCGCACGTGATTGAGTGCAGCCGTTTGTCCAGGGCACTGATCTTCACGCTCAGGACAGGCGCACTGCAAATTGCCTAAGTGCCACCTGAAGTGCCACCTGCGAGACACCCACAGCTGAAAGAAGCCAAGGAGCCACTGAGAAATGTTTCGATCAACAGAAGTATAGTGTCCAGATCATGTGAAGTGATGGCATTGCTTTACTCTGCTCTGGTTAAGACCTCACCTAGAGTGCTGTGTTCAGTTTTGGGCACCACAATTTAAGAAGGATGTAGACAAGCTGGAACCTGTCCAGAGGAGGGCAACAAAGATGGCGAGGGGTCTGGAGACCAAGTCCTAGGAGGAGAGGCTGATGGAACTGGGCAGGGCTATTTTTGGGCAGGAACGCACAGGAACGGAGTTCCGGCTGGCTCCCAAGTTTGCCGTGCCCAGCAGGAACTCATTAGCATAATAGGCCACACCCAACAGCAGAAACTAATTAGGACTGGCTACAATAAGGGGTGTGTGGCCTAACATGCAAAGGAGTCCCTGCTCCAAAAACAGCCCAGGGTTTTGTCAACAAACAAGGTAAAGAGAATAAGAAGCAAAAGGTGGGTGTGGCTGGATGACCACACTTCTGGTAACATGGGGGTGCGGCCTAATATGCGAATGAGCTGTGCTATCAGGGGTGTGGCCTAATATGCTAATGAGTTCCTGCTGTTGGGTATGGCCTATTATGCTAATGAGTTCCTGCTGGGCTTTTTCTACAAAAGCAGCCCTGGAACTGGGTATATGTTGTGGAAGGCTTTCATGGCCGGAGTTCATTAGATGTTGTAGATTTGCTGGGCTGTATGGCCGTGGTCTTGGCATCGTGGGACCTGACATTTTGCCAGCGGCTGTGACTGGCATCCTCAGAGGTATAACACGGAAAGATGGAGTACTCTCTGTGTCAAGGTGAGAACGAAAAGGGTAGGCAGGTAATTTATATCTACTCAGGAGGGTGGGGTTAGGGCTGAGTTCCCCAGGCTGTGACATGCGAATGGAGGAGCTTTCCTGAAGAGGTTCGTTTGTGTATGGATTGGCTGTTGAAATTCTAATCTTATCTGTAGTGCTCTTGTAAGACATAGAGCATTTTGTGTTTTTCAGGACAGAAAACTGTTAAGTCAGTTACTTAACAAAGAGTCAAAGAGTGATTTCGGGAAAAGATCAGCTTTATTCAGCCACTCGTAACTCAACTCCAAACAGATCAACATGAATCGCCAGAACAGCTTTTGCATTGAAGCTGTTCTGCTTTTAAACTCTCCCGGCTAATGTAGCCCCGCCTACTATACAAATACCAACCTATGAGGTTGCAGGGATAAAGTCCAATCACAATAGTTCCCGCTCTTGGAACTGGCTGTTGGTGATTGGTCGGCTCTTCCTGGGCTACCAATTACAATTGAAGGATTAGGATCCTAGCCCAGGATGAAAGCTTCACATGGTGATTCAATGAGTGTCTCCACATACAAACATTGTCATATTGAATACACCACAAAAACCATGCTCTCTCTGTTGGGTTCTGCTCCCATAAGGCTTTGCAGGCTTAGCTATTGTCATCTCTCAAGCCTCTCTCTAGCCTGACAAGGACACAATAAGGTCTATACATTGAGTTTGCCCACTGAAGGCTCTTCGATTCTTAGAATGAATTTCGAGATGATATTTCTGAATCTTTATTGTGACGCATAGCATCCTTAACTGTCTAGGCGGGTAACTAGGGTATGAGTTCAGGGTGAAAACTGTTCTCTTTATTTTGATATTCTTCTGCTAAAAGCGTGTTAACCCTACATGGGCTGAACCTATGGGTTCCGACTGGTATAGGGCCAGTCTGGTGTAGTGGTTAGGAGCCCGGACTCTGATCTGGGAGAACCGAGTTTGATTCCCCACTCCTCCACCTGCAGCTGCTGGTGTGACCTGGGGTCAGTCATAAGTTCTTTCAGAGCTGTTCTCTCAAGGGCAGTTCTCAAAGGAGCTCTCTCAGCCCCACCCACCTCACAGGGTGTCTTGTGGGGAGGGGAGGGGAAGGGAAAGGAGATTGTAAGCCGCTCTGAGACTCCTTCAGATACTGAAGGGCAGGGTATAAATCCAATCTCCTCCTCCTCTTCTTCTTCTTCACTGAAGACTTCTTTGCTCTGGGCTGCTCATCAATCAGCTCTCTGTGAGCTCATGTTGTATTTCATACTAGCGCACTGTGCTTGTGTTGAAGTATTCTATGCTGAATATGGAAATGTTGTTTTTCATCCTAAAAGATCTGTTGAGTGCTAAAGTGCTTTCTGTCCTTAAGCTTATATTGTCATGAACTGGTTTTGTTTAAGAACTATGGTCTCCATCCAGGGCCGGATTTAGACTTGCTGAGGCCCTAAGCTATACAAAACCCAGAGGCCCCCTACTGTTTTAAATTACATCAGCTGGTCTCAGAAAAATTTAAAATATATACCCTTTTTAATATTTGAAAACATTTTTATATTGTGTTTTTATTTGAGGCCCCAGCAGATTGTGAGGCCCTAAGCTAACAGCGTTCTGTGCACCTTGGTGTTTAGTCATGCCGGCCACATGACCACGGAAACGTCTTCGGACAGCACTGGCTCTTCGGCTTTGAAACGGAGATGAGCACCTACAACCCTAGAGTCGGATTCGACTGGCTTTCGAGCAAGGGAACCTTTACCTTTACCTTTTTAAGCTGTAGCTTATTTAGCTTATGCGTAAATCCAGCACTGTCTCCATCGATTCAGTCCCTTGCAAGGCTCCACCCAACCAATAGAAGAAGGAAAGGGGAATGGGAGGGTTCCAGGGAAATAGCCCTGGGGTCCCAGAATCCCGTTCCTCAGTGGAACAGGCTTCCTCGGGAGGAGGTGGGCTCTCCTTCCTTGGAGGTTTTTCTAACAGAGGCTAGAGGGCCACCTGACAGCCATGCTGATTCTGTGAACTTCGTCATATCACGAGAAGGGAGGGCAGGAAGGGTTGCCTCAATGCTTAGTTCTCGTGGCCCTTTCTTACAAACCCAGGGAAATGCCGATCACCACTTTGGGGTCAGGAAGCCATTTTTCTCCCAGCCAGTTTGACTGGAGATCCTGGAGGTTTTTTGTCATCTTCTGGTTGTGGAGCAGAGGTCACTGGGTGTGTGTGTGTGGGGAGGTATTTGCGAATTCCCTGCATTGTGCAGGGGGTTGGACTAGAAGAAGAAATTGGATTTATACTCCGCCCTTCACTACCCAAAGGTGTCTCAGAGCGGCTTACAAATTCCTTTTCCCTTCCCCTCCCCACAGCAGACACCCTGTGAGGTCGGTGGGGCTGAGAGAGCTCTTGACAGACACTGCTCTTTTTCAAGGACAGCTCTTATCAGAACTATGGCTTTCCCAAGGTCAGGCAGCCAGGTGCAAGTGGAGGAGTAGAGAATCAAACCCGGTGCTCCCAGATTAGAGTCCGCGCACTTAACCACGACACCAAACTGGCTAGATGACCGTGGAGGCCTCTTCCAACTCTATGACTCCATGATTCTGTGATTCTAACACCACCCCTAAACTCTCCAGGTATTTCTCAACCAGAAACTGGATGTGAGGGTGATCTGGCTGCAACATCTGTTACTCCATTGATCACCAGGGTTGATTCGGCTGATCTGGCTAGCTAGGCAGGTATCCCCTACCGCTCCATGTAAAGAAGCTTCCCCTTCCGAAGCTGTGCTCGGTGGAACTGGAAACTGGCCATCCTACCTCATCTGCATTGACTCCAGTTTCTTTGTTGCCCTAAGATGAAAAGTTGGAATGGCCTGCAGGAAATGGAAGGCCTCCTCTCCTTGCAGCCTCAAATAATCTTCCGCTGCAACGCCGGCCGCTGCTAGCGAGGCAATCGAGAGCTGTGGTTGCTGGATTTGTGCACGTCTCGCATCTTGTAAATCTGTGGAGGGCCCGACCGAGTGGCGGAAGGCACGGTAATGATGCCGCAGCCGCGTTGCCTCGGCCCAGAATAGGAAACGCCTGAGGGCAAAGTCCTGGAGAGCGGGGGGCTGCCAAAGGAAACCCATCCATGGCTTTCGGAGGGGCGTGCAATGCGGCTTTACTGCTCCCTGTATCATAGATGGGGGAACTGGAGTCCAGCCCCCTCCCCCCGGGCGTCCTGGAGGGAGAAGAGCCATCAGCTGAGTGACGGTGGATGAGACCAGACAGGGAGCGTTCCAAAAAAAGGAGTTTCCAGCCTGCTATGCAGATGGACGGCAAAGGCTGAACGGTACGTTCTTCGAGAGCACTTAGGAGCTTTTCTAGAACTGGGCCGCTTCCGAAGGCACATCTTCGAACGACCATTGGCTATTAACCCCCCCCCACCCTGCATGTAGAAAACTAGCATGTCAATGAAAAGGCTAGCCTAGAATCCATTCCTTGATATGCTAGCTTTACATCTGCAGGGAGGTTTTGTTATTTTTAAAAACATAAATAACTTTGGCTGAATTCAAACATGTGAATCTGTCCCCGACCCAAACCATGCTCTACGGCGGTATCCTAGCAGGGCAGTACTGTGTGGCAGTACCATGGCCAGCTGACAGCAATGCTGAGTCTATGACTTTCTATGAATTTAGGCAGGTGGTGAGAAGAAGAAGAAGATGGGGATATTGAGGCAGACTCAGCATGGGTTCTGTAAGGGAAGATCTTGTCTCACTAAGCTGTTAGTGTTCTTTGAGAGGTGAACAAACATGTGGACAAGGGGGATCCAATAGATATTGTTTACTTTGACTTCCAGAAAGCTTTTGATAAAGTTCCTCATCAAAGGCTCCTAAGTAAGCTCAAAAATCATGGGATGGATAAAAAACTGGCTGATTAATAGAAAACAGAGAGTGAGTATAAATGGGCAATTTTCTCAGTGGAGGGTGGTAAGCAGTGGGGTACTGCAGGGATCAGTACTTGGTCCACTGCTTTTTAACTTGTTCATTAATGATTTGGAATTGGGAGTAAGCAGTGAAGTGGCTAAATTTGCGGATGATACGAAGTTGTTTAGGGTGGTGAAAACCAGTGAGGATTGTGAGGCACTCCAAAGGGATCTGTCAAAGTTGGGCGAGTGGGCGTCAACATGGCAAAGTGCAAGGTGATGCACATTGGAACCAAAAATCCTAAATATAAATACATGTTGATGGGGTCTGAACTGGCAGAGACTGAGCAAGAGAGAGATCTTGGAGTTGTAGTAGACAACTCACTGAAAATGTCGAGACAGTGTGTGACTGCAATAAAGAAGGCCAATGCTATGCTGGGGATTATTAGGAAGGGTATTGAAAACAGATCAGCCAATATCATAATGCCCCTATATAAATCAATGGTAAGACCTCATTTGGAATACTGTGTGCAGTTCTGGGCACCACACCTTAAAAAGGATATTATAGCTTTGGAAAAAGTGCAGAAAAGGGCAACTCGAATGATAAAAGGGTTGGAACACTTTCCCTATGAGGAAAGGTTAAAGCGCTTAGGGCTCTTTAGCTTGGAGAAAAGACGACTGAGGGGTGACATGATCGAGGTTTATAAGATTATGCATGGGAAAGAGCAGGTAAAGAAAGAGGTACTTTTCTCCCTTTCTCACAATACAAGAACTCGTGGGCACTCCATGAAACTGCAGAGCGGTCGGGTTAGAACGGATAAAAGGAAGTACTTCTTCACCCAAAGAGTGATTAACACATGGAATTCACTGCCACAGGAAGTGGTGGCGGCTACAAGCATGGACAGCTTCAAAAGGGAATTAGATAAGCATATGGAGCAGAGGTCCATCAGTGGGGGTCAACAGTGGGAGGGTTTCTAATGACCTGGCCCCACTGGTGGACCTCCTGATGGCAACTGGTATTTCTGGCCACTGTGTGACACAGAGTGTTGGACTGGATGGGCCTTTGGCCTGATCCAACATTGGCGTCTCTTATGTTCTTATTAAGAGGAGGAGGAGGAGGAGATTGGATTTATACCCTGTCCTTCACTACCTGAAGGAGTCTCAGAGCGGCTTACAATCTCCTTTCCCTTCCCCTCCCCACAACAGACACCCTGTGAGGTTGGTGGGGCTGAGAGAGCTCTTTTGAGAACTGCTCTTGAGACAACAGCTCTGAGAGAACTTGTGACAGACCCAAGGTCACTCCAGCAGCTGCAAGTGGAGGAGTGGGGAATCAAACTGGGTTCTCCCAGATTACAGTCTGCACTCCTAACCAGAGGGAGGGCAGGGAGGGATGAGCCAGTGCTCAGCTCTTGTGGCCCTTTCTTATATGCCGATCGCCACTTTGGGGTCAGGAACGAATTTCCATCCAATCCAGATTGGCCCAGGGATCTTGGAGGGTTTTTTTTTTTGCCTTCCTCTGGGCATAGAGCTGGGGTCGCCGGGTGTGTGTGTGTTTTTGGTGTGTGTGCGGGGAGGTAGCTGTGAACTTCCCACAATGTGCTGGGGGTTGGAATAGATGACCTTTAAGTCCCTTCTATCTCTACGTTTCTATGTGATATTTCGGAATGGGAAGCTCACTGCTAATTTCCCCTAAACGTTCTCAATCTAGACAAGCATCCTTCTCATTCCTCATGAGTTGCTTGCATCAGAATCCGTTTCGGGGGGTGGAGGGAGTAAAAGAATGCCAGGATTCGGGTCTCCCCCTTGATCCCAAATTTCTGTGGGCTGATTGTAGATCTCTGCACATGCTTAGAGGCAGTCTCTCTCACACACCTTCCAAGACTAGCATTGAAAACAGGTCCCTGCAAAGTGAAGCGTGACTTCTAAAGCTTTCTAGGTGAGCGCATCCCATGTGCGGAGTCTGAGTGCGAAAGGAGTTTGGCTCTGAGGCTTGCCAACCTACAGGTGGGGCCTGGAGATCTCCTGCAATTACAGTTGATCTCCAGGCAACAGAGACCAGTTCCCCTGGAGAAAACAGCTGCTTTGGAGGGCGGACTCTATGGCATGATATACCCCACCGAAGTCCCTCCTTTCGCCAAACCTCACCCTTTCCAGGTTCCACTCCCCAAATCTCCAGGAATCCCCAGCCCCAAAGTTAGCAACCCTACAAGGAAAGCAAAGGAAAGATGACTTAGCCCCATGTTGTTAGAAAGGGGCTGTGGTTATCCCCCATATCTGGTAATCTGAACCCACCCTGTCTTCTGGTGTCAGTATGTGCTTGTGGACATAGCAGTCTGATTTATACAAACAATTGCAGGCTGGGAGGTTTTGGATTTCCTTCCCACCTTCACTTCACCCTGGGGGGGGGGGGGGGATAAGAAAAAAAAGAAAAAGAATACATCGACCTGTTTCCGTGGTCAAACAGTCAGATGGCAGGGAAGTCAATGTAGAGGGAAGTCGTAATGCCCCCCCCATCCCAATCAACATCCCTATAAAAATGTTAGACGCTTGATGGAAGGGCCTCTGCTTGGTATGCCGAAGGTCGTGGGTTCAATCCCCAGCATCTCCAGTTCAAAGACCCAGGCAGTAGGTGATGTGAAAGACTTCAGCCTGGGACCCTGGAGAGCCACTGCCAATCTAAGTTTGGTGTCCTGGTTAAGTGCACGGACTCTAATCTGGGAGAACCGGGTTGGATTCCCTACGCCTCCACTTGCACCTGGCTGCATGACCTTGGGCCAGTCACAAGTTCTCTCAGAGCTGTTCTCTCAAGGGCAGTCCTCGAGAGAGCTCTCTCAGCCCCACCTACCTCACAGGGTGTCTGTTGTGGGGAGGGGAAGGAATTCATAAGACGCTCTGAGACTGAGTGAAGGGTGGGGTATAAATCCATCCTCCTCCTCCTCCTCTTATTCTTCTTCTTCGACAATATGGACCTTGATGGTCCAAGGGTCTGATTCAGTATACAGCAGCTTCATGTTTCGGTGAGGGGCTGTGACTCAGTGGCAGACCATCTACTTGGCATGCAGAAGGTCCCAGGTCCAATTCCCGGCATCTCCAGTCAAAGGGACCAGACAGTAGGTGATGTGGAAGACCTCTTCCTGAGACCCTGGAGAGCTGCTGCCAGTCTGAGCAGGAAATACTGGACTCGACGCGTCGACCATTTGATTCAGTATAAGGCAGCTCCACGTATGTTAATATAAGCCATTTCTCAGGATTCCAGCAGGTGGGGGTTAGCAGAGTGAGCTCCCCCCCTTGCAGGTCAGGATAGTTTCAACTCAGACGGAGTTCCAGGGTCGCCTAGTGCCCGAAGAAAATAAACCGGGGTGGGGAAATCAACGTTCCCTCTAAGCTGTGGAATCTTCTGAGCAAAAATTCTACTCTGCGAGCTACAGCCATCAAATCTGTGAACTAGCCATTTGGCTACTGCGTACATTACGGTAGTTTGCTCGGGAGCCATCCTTCCTGAGCTGAGACAAAACTGTGTGAGCCGGAGGTTGAAAAACTGTGAGCTGGCTCACAGCAACTCAGCTTAGAGGGAACACTGGCTGGGGATACTGCAAGGGGGGGAAAGTGGGCGAGAAGAGCTGAAAGCTACTCTCAACAAAGCTACCAATCGCCTCTTCCCGAATTGCGGATGAGGAGGGCACTTGGGAGTGCGGAAATGCAACCGTGCAAGGAGACTTGCCAACTCAGGGGTGGGGAATTCCTGGAGATTTGGGGGTGGGGTTTAGGGAGGGGAAGGACCTCAGCAGGGTAGAAGGCCATCGGGCCCACCCTCCAAAGCAGCCATTTCCTCCAGGGGAGCTGATCTCTATGGTCTGGAGATCAGTTAGTTATTCTGGACTAACCCGTCCAGCGTTAGCTGTGCTAAGCCAACGCCTCTAGGTGTGAGTCAACCACGACTACGGAGGGAGCCTATATCATCTTTATTCAACTTCACATGCAGTCAGAAAATAGTTTACTCACAATCAGCTGATATATCTGGGTGGAAAACTACATCTTGTGATCTAGGTCAGTTCTATAGCCGCGGTGAGAGAAGAGATGGCTTCCCCTCTCCTTGCAAGTAAGGGTTGGTGAACAAAGAAGCGGAAAAGAACAATAAAACTCCTATCTTTGCGCCTCTGAGCTCAGGAAATGGCTCTTAATGAGCCAGTCAGAGGAAAGCTTCTGGGACCCCTAACTGTGGACTTCAATTCCCAGGGTGCAACTACTCTTAAAGGTACATTAAAGCTGGCTGGGGCAGCACATGGACCATCTCCAGCCCCCAGCTGGAGGTTGGCAGGAGATGCAGGTTGGCCAAGTTAGGCTTGCCAGCTCCAGGTTGGGATGTTCCTGGAGATTTTGGGGTGGACCCTGGGGAGGGTGGGTTTTGCAGAGGGGAGGGACCCTCAGTAGGGGGTCAACACCTGGAATTCACTGCCACAGGAGGTGGTGGCGCCGGCTACAAGCACAGACAGCTTCAAGAGGGAATCGGATAAACATCTGGAGCAGAGGTCCATCCGTGGCTATCAGCCACAAGGTATAGGTAGGAACTCTCAGTCTGGGGCAAGGGATGTTCTGTCTTCTTGGTGCTTGGGCGGGCAACAGTGGGAGGGCTTCTAGTGTCCTGGCCCCACTGCTGGACCTCCCGATGGCACGTGGTATTTTTGGCCACTGTGTGACAGAGTGTTGGACTGGATGGGCCACTGGCCTGATCCAACATTGGCTTCTCTTATGTTCTTATATGGACCAGGAGGTCCATCCGTGGCTATTAGCCACCAGGTATAGATGGAACACTCTGACTGGGGCAAGGGATGCTCTGTCTTCTTGGTGCTTGGGGGGTGGGGGCAACAGTGGGAGGGCTTCTAGTGTCCTGGTCCCACTGCTGGACCTCCCGATGGCACCTGGTATTTTTGGCCACTGTGTGACAGAGTGTTGGACTGGATGGGCCATTGGCCTGATCCAGCACTGGCTTCTCTTCTGTTCTTGTGCTCTTAACGCAAGCCGGCCCTCCAAAGCAGCCATGTCCTCCAGTGCAATTGATCTCTCTCCTGGAGATCAGTTGTCATTCCAGGAGATCTCCGCCCCCATCCTGGAGGCTTGGCAACCCTATTTTATGGGAAGATGTGAACGAACCGGAAACGCGTCCCATTTGATTAGATGCCCCATCTTTCTTACAGAGTTCCGCACACTAAAAAAATAAATAAACCCGCTCGGAGTCATCCTCGTTTTTCTCAGCACCACCCGTCTGTGCGAGCTCACGACATCACGTACGTGCAGAAGAGTGTGTGATCAGCCTAGAGTCCCAAGGGCGGTCCCTTCCAGTGTTCCCTCTAAGCTGAGTTAGTGTGAGCTAGCTCACAGTTTGGTAGCCTCCGGCTCACACGTTTTTTGTCTTCGCTCAGGAAGGAGGTGCTCTAGGGCAAACAAATTCATGCAGTCGCCCAATCACTCGCTCACAACTTTTAATGCCAGTAGCTCACAAAGCAGAATTTTTTCTCACAAGACTCCACAGCTAAGTGGGAGCATTGTTTCAAGTCTAACTAAGCCCCCTCCTAAGGCGCCTTCTGAGCTTTCTAGCACTCTGCCTCCCAAATCGAGGCTCGCCTTGGACCTAGGAGAGCGCAAAAGGGGATTTGGTGACGCCTTGTGTTATCCAGTTTGCCAAGCCCAGAAGGGATAAAACACCAACAGGAGGATTGAAAAGAGCTTTCCAAGGGCCGGCAAGAGAAAGGCAATCTGAGAGTTTTCCGAAGGCCGACAGGAGAAAGACAATCAAATGAGGGTAACAAAGACTGCTGCTCGGAAGGATCTACAAACTCTGTATTGCTTCTCGGTTCATCACCTGACTTCTCCATGCTCAGGCTGAGAGCCAGTTTGGTGTAGTGGTTAAGTGCGCGGACTCTAATCTGGGAGAACCTGGTTTGATCCCCCACTCCTCCACTTGCACCTGGCTGGATGACCTTGGGCAAACCATAGTTCTGATAAGAGCTGTTCTTGAAAAAAAGAGCAGTTTCTGTCAGAGCTCTCTCAGCCCCACCTACCTCACAGGGTGTCTGTTGTCGGGAGGGGGAAGGGAAAGGAGTTTGTAAGCCACTCTGAGACTCCCTTGGGTAGTGAAGGGCGGGGTATAAATCCAATCTCTTCTTCTTCTTCTTCTTACATGAAGTTTTGCCACAGTTTAATGGAGCCTCCATGTGCAGAGGCAGTTTGCCTCTGAGTACCGGGGATGAGCAATAGAGCCTTTCAGTGGTCAGTTGTTGGCAGAGACAGAATGCCGGCCTAGATGGGCATTCCTAGAGTGTTGCCCAACACCTGGAAGTCTTTGTCTGTAAGTGATGTCGATGTGTAACCTGATGTCTTTCGTCCCCTACTTTCTCCCACTGCTCTATTGAGGGAGCAACAGCAGGATATCTCCTGCTACCAGTAAGTAAGTAATGTCCCTTTGAATCACACACCTCAAGAGACCAAGCCTCAAAGATGCCACATAACCCGATCTGTGGCCCTCCCACTGTGCAAGAAGCCTTTGTGCAAACTACACAGGACCACAAAAAAGGGGGAAATTCCCAACCAAGAAAAACAGGGTAAAACAAAAGGTTGAGAAAATAAAAGAACAATATATAATCCATTCCTTCCCAGGCAATCAAGACAAAAACTACTTGCACATTTCCCCTTGTATCTCAGCAATGAAAAGGACTATAGAGTCTTTAATTTTTTTTAAAAAAAGAGACTTAGAATTTAGACCGGAGGGAGGGGGAGAGGGGAACATATTTCCTAGGGGGCTTTGCCCTCATCCGCCCCCTACGGTAGCAATGTTCCCAAACTCTGTTACTGTCTTTACTGGTTCTCATGGAACAAATCATACACTCAAGGGCTTTCGTGCACCTCTGGATACATGGGCTTCTCTTCTCTGTGAATGCACATCTCATCCCTTCCATCTTTGGCCAGCCTTTGAGCATTCCTGGTCATTAACCATCACCAACTCTGGGCAGCGTTCTGGATGATTCACTCAGCACCTGGACCGCAGCCCTCTGGAACGTGGCTGAGGGGAGCCGACAGCGTTGGGATAACCTCCGCTGCCGTTCTCGCTGCTCTCAGCAATTCCTGGGATGTTTTCTGCACACTGGGGCGGGCCTGGCATCGGGTCCGTGGGGCTAAACTTTCGACCCCGTGTGAAAGAATCCAGCCTGCCTCCCTCTCCAAGGCACAGCGCGTGGGTCTTGTTTTGCACACGGAATTAGGGTTTACAACCGTGCTGAAATTTCTGCAGGTGTGGGAGCTGGAGATCTATGGCTTCAGCACACACTTGGTGCTCGACAAAAGTGTTTCCAAGTGCACAAGATGGGTGGCATCTATGTGTTCCAGGTCTGCTGTGATCGAGCAGCACGTGACGCTGCGACTGACTTTATCCGGTAATGTCTGCTGCCCTTTGGCCCATCAAGGCAGAGTGGGCCTCCCCCTGTCACCCTCCGGCTGTCTCCCAACTCTGTGTGTGTCAAGTGTCACCAAGTCGCAGCTACCTTGGGGGCAAGCCCTGTAGGGTTTTCCAGGCAAGAGGCGAACAGAGGGGATTGGCCATTGGCTGCCCCTGCAGAGGAACCCAGGACTTCCTTGGTGGTCTCACATCCAAGTAGTCACCAGGGCTGAGCTTCTGAGATCTGACAAAACTGGGCAACTCACTACTCTAGCTCCTCATAGATGAACAAAGTTTGAGTCCAGGGGCACCTTTAGGACCAACCAAGTTTATCTACCTGCCTGTCTGTCTCTCTGTCTGTCGTCGCCGTCGTCGTCATCATCATCATCTATCCACGCATGCACGGGCACACACACACACAAGGCTTTTTTTTTGGGGGGGGGGGGAGATGTGCCAGAACTCTCAAGAGGGAAATGAAGCTTTCAATCTGTACACTGAAAACTCCGTTTCAGCATGTTCTCCCAGAAAAAACAACATCCATCTATCTAGAAGAAGAGAAGAGAGATTGGATTTATACCCCACCCTTCACTACCCAAAGGTGTCTCAGAGCAGCTTACAAACTCCTTCCCCTCCCCACAACAGACACCCTGTGAGGCAGGTGGGGCTGAGAGAGCTCTTGAGAGAAACCGCTCT